>NW_027418802.1:0-157773 GCF_009905375.1 Apium graveolens | reverse complement strand
TTGCCAACTTGGTGTCGTGAATTTATTAAGGCTTTTAATCACCTTCTGATCTGAATATAAACCCTATAAGCTTTAGATTCCAAAGAATAGCCAAGAAATATGCCTTCTTCCGCTTAGCAGCAAACTTTCCGAGATGCTCATTTCCTTCTTTTAGCACAAACGCTTAGCTCTAAACACATGAAAGTATTTCAGTGTGGTTTCTTGTCAGCCATAATCTCATAAGGAGTCTTGTCATGATCTTTATTAATCAGGGTATGATTTTGAGTGTAACATGCTGTGTGACAGCTTATCCCAGAAGTAGGTAGAAAGTCTTGATTCAACTTAGCATAATCCTTGTGCTCCAACCAAGGTTCGATTCCTTTCTACTACTCCATTTTGTTGTGGAGTTCTTGGGGCTGAGTACTGTCTCAAAATACCTTTCTCAGTACATAATCATTTAGAAATGCATTCTTGAATTCTATCCCATTATCTGATCTAATCTTTTGACAGGCAGTTTCGCTTCCATCTCAATCTTCTTTATATGATCCACTATCAACGGAGGCGCTTCATCCTTGGATTGCAAAAACTACACCCATGTGTACTTGGGTAATCGACTATCACTAAAGCATATTTTTTCCTTGATAGTGACAACACATTCACTGGACCAAATAAATCCATGTGAATTAACTGAAGAGGTTCAGTTATGCTTGTCATTTCCTTGCTTTCATGTGATGCTTTCTTGATTTCCTTTTTTCATATGCTTCACAGAGTCCTTCTTGACAGAATTCCATCTATGGTAGTCCTCTCACTAATTCTCTCTTAACCAGAGAGTTCATTGTCTTGAAGTTCAAGTGTGAGAGCTTCTTGTGCCATAACCAACTTTGTTCTGATGAAGCTTTGCTGTAGAAACATCTCATTACTCCATCACAGGTACACTTCAAGTCAGCTACGAAAAAAATTACCTTTCCTTACTCTCTGTAAAGCAACTTTTCATCTTTCCTGTGAGTGATCAAACATCTTTTTGGTCTAAAATCAACATTGTATCCTTTATCACAAAACTGATTGACACTCAGAAGATTATGCTTCAATCCTTCCACAAGAGAGATATTTTCAGTGATGACATTCCCAATTTCCAAATTGCCATATCCATTAGTAAATCCTTTACTGTCATCTCCAAAGGTAGCTATAGGGCCATCTTTCTCAAACACCTGTGAGCAGGGACTTTTCTCTTGTTATGTGCTTAAAAAACCACTGTCCAGAATCCACATGATCTTTTCCTTTCTTACCTTACCCTGCAAACATAGATTGATTAAGAAGAATTTGGTACCCAAGCTTTCTTGGGTCCTGAAGGTTTAGGAGTAGAAACAGAATCAACAATGAAACCTTAACATGCTTCACTTTCACTTTGACTGACTCCTTCTCAGTGCTAGTCTCAACAGAGTTGTTAGACTTAGAGATAGGAGGTACTAAAGTCTTGGCCTGTGTGTGCTCATTACTCATGCTTGTCTTAGTGTCAGTATAAGTGCTAGCAGTTGCATGAAAAGCTTTGAAATATTCAGACATTGTAATAAATACACATGGCATACATCCAAACACCATATGGCTCATGAAAACTAGGCATGTTAGGCATGGCAGGCATAATAGAAGTTGCAACAGATTCTACTTAAGCTTTGTGCATGCACGTGTAAGGTATGCAGCAGAATTGCAATTATTACATAACTTTCTAGATGCAAATGTGGAAGATGCAAAATCAGATTTCTTATTTACACTTACCTTGTCATTCCTGTTTTCTTAACCTTAACCTTAGCACTCTCACCAGTCTTAGAGTTAGCTATTGGGCCTGGTTTCTTAAGTGTGTCAGGTTCTTTCCTATCCACCTTATTACCTAGGTCAGCTATGGATTTAGCTTTACTAGCTGGAGCCTTAGGAGTCTTATGGGATTCCTCTACCTTCTCCTTCTCTTTGTCTTCATCAATCAATTCCTCATTGATTAGGAAACTTACTTCATCCAAAGGTTCTGAAACAGGCGCAGTGAACAAAGGAGATACAACATCCTTAATAACATATGGTACCTTTTCTGGGAAAAACAAGTTTATCTCAGATACACCATTATGCTTCTTACTATTCAGCTTAGAATAGTCAAGTCCTATTGAAGTCTTAGATTTAAATCTTTGAATGTCTATTATCTCCTTCTGAGTCAAAGTTGTATTCTTAAAAGCCTGTAACTTCTTTTCTAAGTCAGCAATTTGGGTTCTAAGAATGACTTCTATGTCTGCGTTGCACTTAACCTTATTCTCTAGATATTCATTCTTTTGTTTAAGGTCTTCTAAGCCAACTACAAGCAATTCTAGTTCTTTTTCTAAAGGTTAAACTCTCAGTCTTAAGAACTAACTTATCATTTCAAGTTTATATGCATGTATGCTTGTATGAACATTATACAATTCGAAAGTAAGTTCATGCACAGTAGATTGTATTCAGACATAGACATATCAATAGTGGTAAGTTCAGGAACCTGAGATGATTGTGGTGATTCCTCTGCAGAGTTTGCCATAAGAGCTAGATTCACATACTCTTCCTCTTCATCCGAATCAGTATCATCCCAACTTTTTCCTTCAGCAATATATGCTTTTCCCTTTTCCTTAACCACATAAGCATTCAGCTTCTATTTCAGCTTCTCATTCTTCCTCTTCAGATCTTCATAAGTTTCCTTCTTTTTATAGGAATCATTTCCTTTTGCTGCTTTGGGTTTTCTGTAATCAGATGCAAAGTGCCCCAACTCATTGCAGTTATAACATCTTGTTTTGCTTTTGTCTACCCAACTTGACTTGTAGCCTCCTCTGGAGCTTGACCCTGGTGAGTAACTTCCTTTCTGAAATCTCCCTGATGAACCCCTTGGTTTATAGTTGGGTTTCCTTCTGAATCTAAAATGACTAAACTTTGCAGTCATGTATGCCATAGATTTGTCCTCCAACTGTTCAAGTTCTTCCTGAGTGTAAAACTCACCTTCATCCTCTGGCTCACTATGAGCAATTTCAGCTAAAAATTTCCTTAATTGTTGAGGAGGGTGCAACCTTGATTTCTTGGGTTTCAGGTTCACAAACTACAAGTACAGTGGTTTTTACAAGTGCCGTACTCTTACTGTCAATAGAACCAAGTCCATAGATAATAGCTCTCTACTCTTGCTCCAGTTCATGGGTTCTTAGCTTTCCATAAATCACATCCAGGGACATGGTAATAAAATCCGCCCTTTCCCTGATTGATGTGTTTTTTGGTCTAGGTGAACTGGGAGAGTCAGCATAAACTTTCTGTTAGACTCTCGTATTGGATAAACTTTCCCTTGTAGCTTTAATTCACTTAACAATCTTGTATATCTCTCAAAGAGTGAAGACAGTATTTCTCCAGATTGAAGTTTGAATGCCTCATACTGAGTAGTCAGAATATCCATCCTGTTCTCTTTGACTTCTTCCGTGCCTTCCATCAAAAGCTCAATAGTATCCCACATATCTTTTACACTATTACTTCCTAGAAGTTGATGGCTCATATCATTATCGGCCGATTCCACAATTATGAGTTGAAGACTTGTGTCCAGATTTATCAACTCCTTGTCAGCCTCCGTATATTTAGACGGATCCCTGGGAGTAGACGAGGAAATAATTCTTACACCAGTAGCAGTAGTAGATTCAACAACTACTTCCATCGGGACATAAGGGCCATTCAGTAATATCCCAATGTAAAGTGGATTCGAAGCTTTCATAAACAACATCATCTTCTTCCATAAGTTCTAATTATCTATGTCGAATGGGGGAACCTTGATACTTCCAATTCTTTGGTTATTCATCATCTTGGCGGAATAAAATTATTTAAGGTTTAAAATTTTCAAGAAATGAAAATTTTGAAAATTAAAAAATTTCAATAAATTTTTCAAGAACTTGTTTCTTTCTCCGGATCTTGATTTTATGTCAATCAACAAGCACTGATACCAATTGTTAGTCCCAAAGTATCGTATAAGTGGGGGTTGAATACGATACCTATAATATTTCCGATTCATTTACAAGTTCTTCGTTATAAGTACGGAATCAAAATAGACACGAAACAATTCGAGGAATATATTGTTTTAATAATATAATCCTCGAGGTTGCTACAATCTAATCAATGAATTGATTAGCTACAATAAATTCAGCAGCACAACACTATGTTTACAAGCTTAATAAATGAGGTTCTTTAATGGAGCTCCTATAAACACTTTCTGTTAAAAACTGAAGAAAATAACCAACTGAATAATACATTCAATTGCTGCTTTGTAGTCTTTAATGTTATTCCCAAGGAACTAACAATGAGATTTACAGAAGGGGGTTGAATGTAAATCTCAAAACTTTTTCAAGTTTTGAGGAGTTTCAAAGGCTCTGTGTTTTCATGAACAAGTGTGTGTGAATTGCTTTGAGCTAGTGCAGACAGATATATATTCAAACACAAATGTAAAGAACACAAAAGACTTAAAAAACTTTTCTGGTGGATTTGTTGTTCCACCAGAGATGTGTTATTTCAGAAAATCTGTGATTCAAGAAATTGATCACAGCTGCTTCCTAGTACAAACTAGATGATTTTCTCTCAATGTTTTTCTAAACAGCTCTGGAAAATTCACACTCTAATTACTAGCTGCAACTTGGTTTATATATCACCAAGTTTACAAGTGAAGACAAAAGATATAAAATACAATTGAAAAGATTCTTCACATGTTTCTTCTTCATTTCTCTATATAATGCAATCTAGGATAATCTGTGAATCTTTGAATACTTCCTTGTTTGCACCAGAATGGAAATGCTGCTTTTTCTTGATTCCTCCAAGAGGCTGCCACATTCCAATTGTCTCTGTCAACCCATGTGCCTCTGTCAGCTTATGAATTGTCACTGTCAACTGCTATTGAACTTAGCATCCGTTGAAGCTTTTATCCATTGATGGCTTTATTCGTTGATGCATTAGCAGTTGAAGCTTTATCCCTTGATGCACTCATTTGTTGATGGATGTTATCCGTTGAAGCTTTAGAGACATCCGTTGAAGCTTTGTCTCTTATCCGTTGAAGGCTTTTAACTTATCAGTTGATACTACTTCACTTATACAAAATTACCAAGGCATGAAATATTTACAGTTAGCCCTCCTATTTGCATATCCACTAGTAGTCAACATGACTTATAATTTCCCACAACATCTAAGAATTATAACTTGAATACAGAAACTGAAATGTGCTACAATACTAAACTTATTTCTAAGTAAAGCTACTCCATCAACGGATAGCCAGAATGGTCTTATCCGTTGAGGCTACAGACACTGGATTCCTACTTAAGTGTTTTGTTTAACTTATCATCAAACTAATACACATATTCCTAACAATCTCCCCCTATTTATCTCTACTAGAATTGTAGGCATAAATTTGGGTTTATCTTGATGATAACAAAACACTTAACAAATATATGAATTGAAGTCAAGTAGAAATTCAAAAGTGCTGCAAAAGTGTATGTACTGAGATAGAATTGAAGGATTACATTGTTTCCAAGGATGCTCCTTTAGGCTGAGCAGATTATTATATTTCCTTGATCCTTTGTTTTCTTCCCTAGCCTCCTGTCATTTTCCTCTACTTGGAGTTGGAGTTGTCTGTAGAATTCAGCTTCATCTTCTTCACTGATGTCCAACTTAGATTGCATGTCCTTGAGAGTTTCATTACTGGCAATTTTAAGCTGGTCTTCAAGTCTGAAGAATCTTCTGACTCCTTTATTATCTCTGAACTCCATCAGCCAGTGAGGTGATTTATGAATTGTAATTCCATGCTCAGGGATGAGTAATGTTCTAGGCAAAGAGTTGGGCTCCCACCAAGTTTTCCTTATGCTGGCAATCTTATTGAGAATCTCAGTTTTGGCAATCCTGGTAAAGCCAGAATCCCTTTTGATAGCTGAGTAGACTCTAACCAAGGTAGAATAGCCTTCATCCAAAATTCTGTAAAGGGGCCAAGTCCTTTCCCCATTTCCTTTGTACTTGAACACTAATCTTTCTGGTAGCTGTTTGTAGGCATCTATTCCCCTTACTTCCTCCAGCTCATCCAGGTAGAGTTCAATGTCTGTCTGTTCCTTTATGTCACAAATGTGAACATAATCATCTTTTGAGGCTTGTGGCTTAGGCTTGGGTTTCTGAGTGAATTTTCTGAGGTTAGGGGAGGTGTTGATTTGGTTTTTCTTTTCTGTTTCTTTGGTGGTGGGGAGGTATTTAAGAAGGTGGGCAACTTGATAGTGTCCCAATCAATGGGTTCCTCCTTGGGAATGATTGTTTCACCATGGATATTAAATAGGGATCAGGCACAGTGGGTTCAGGAATAGAAGGTAGGTAGTTTAGATTTAGATTGGGTTTCTTCAGTGTCATCTCCACTCTTCCTTTTTGCATTGGCCTTCTTTCTGTTCCCTTTCCTGCCATTCCTTTTTTTCCTCTACACTCTCACCTACCACATTCCCCATATCCACATTTTTGCTTTCAATCTTGTTTTCTCACTCTTATCTTCAATCTTCTCCCTTTATTCAGCCTGACTTGACTCTAGCTATTTTTCAAGCTTTGCTTGTGCTTTTTTGTCAGCCTTCAGCTTTTTAGCTTCTTCCTTCAGCCTTTTGGTCTCTTCCCTCTTGGCTTTTGAGAATTTGGAATGTTCTTGCATCACACAGATACTCTTTCCCTCTCTATAAATGATAGCCATATTCATTTTTTCCACTACATCATTGGTCTCTTTGTGCTTTATGATGCTGCCACCCAGAACTTTATCTTCATTAAGCTTTGGAAGAAGAAAGTCCACTTCTTTCAATTGAGCAAAGTTAAGGGGATTCTTTGTAGAGTCCTTGTTAAGTCTAGTGTTGGGCTTGAGTACCACAGGCTTGAAGTTCTTGAAGGAAGTTTCTCCAACCTTATTCCACCTTACTGGCTTGTATTCCATAGTGATTGGCTCAACCTTTGTGCTATGTTTCACAGATAAGGATTTTGTTGTCGTAGAGCCAAACACTTGTTGCATCCTTTCATCAATTCTCCTCCTTTGCTCTTTTACCTGCATCTCAGCTGCTGCTAGCTGGATTAGTTCAATTCCATCAAGCTTTCCTTTGATCTGAAGTGTTGGAGAAGTAGTGATGGCAGGAACTAGCACTTTGGATATTTGAATGTTTGTAGATGGCTCTCCTTCCCCTTCCCTTTTATTCTCCCCCTTTTTGTTATCATCAAGGAGAAGGGTCAAGCCTTGTGCTTTTGCCAGCTGCATGAGTAGACTTGTTTGAGACTGTTGATTCTGAAGAATGGTGACCACAGAATTTTCAATGACTTGAACTCTGTCTTCCAACTTGGCCAGCCTCTTTTCAGCATCTGATTCTCTTCTCAATCTCAGTAACAAGTCCTGCATGGTACCATAGGGTATGACTGAATCCAGCTTCTCAGAATTGTAGGACTTTAAGTTAGCTATATCCTTCTTGAGTTCATCCACACTCAGATTCTGTCTTAGTTGTTGTAGCTTCATGAGATGTAGAGAATCTAGGTGGGTTTGAAGAATAGCCTTGGTACCAGCATCTGAAGTTTCCTGAAGGGCCTTTTGAATAACCATAACTTGTTTGACCAAGGAGACACTGAACTGTCCTGGTGTAGATTCCTTAGTCAAGGCCCATTCAGGTAGATTTGGAACTGAACTAGGGCCTGCATCTCCCCCTAAGTTCATGCTTCCATCAAATGACAAAGAGTCATCATCATTAGAATTTACTCCAAATTCTTCAGATGGCTCACCAGCTTGAGAAGGCATCCTATTGACAGCAGTTTTATCCCTTTGTAGAGATTCTGAAGTGTGTACTAGGTTCAAAGTCTGTTCTGCCTCCACATTGCCCTGAGCAGCCAATAATTGATAAGCTGACACAGGATGAGTAAAAGTGTCAGCATCCAAGGAAATGTTATCAATTACAGCTTTGTAATGTTGCTGAAATTTGAAAGGCATATGTCATAGCCTATTTGTTTATTCGAGGATTTAACTCAACTCAAATAAGAATGTAATAAGTAAATAGTGGATCTATCGTCAGAGAGATCTCACAGAGTAACATCTGTCAAAGGGTTAAGAAACATTATTCATCTACAGACTTGAAGACTTAATTCACTGGAAGAAGCTCAAGAAATTGATCAAGCCTCAGTGATATAAATCAAGATTGTGATTTAATCAAGTGACAGAGATCTCATTAGGGTATCAATTAATTACAAGGATATAGTCTGAAGAAAATCAAGAGTATCAAGGTCAAGGCTTGAAGAAACGTCACGGAAGTTAGTCACTCATGAACCAGACAGTACATCGAGTGTCAACATTGAAGTGGTGAAATTGATTCATAATTGACAGTAATTTTCAGAAGATTTTCAGAAGAATGGTTGCTGCTCAAGATTAGTATTAATTCTCTATTAAATTAATTAAGTCAAATAATTTAATTAAGAAAATAAATTATATCTGCAAAGATTAATTTATTGATTAATTGAATTAATTGATTAATTAATTCAGAATTAATATTAAGGATTTTCAGAATTATTATTAGATTAAAATCTATTAATAATTCAGTAAGACAATGTGATTTGAACTACTATGACAATCGGTATGACAATTGATAGTCATACCGAAAGTCTTGCTAGTTCATTCTGATTGTCTTGCTAGCTATTGGGATTGTCTTGCTAGTTCAAAAGGATAGTCTCACCGCAAGTCCTACCAGTTCAAATGGATTGTCATACCAGTTCATTTGATTGTCTTGCCGAAAGTCTTGCTGAGTAAATTGGATTGTTCTGTTTACTTAAACAACAAAAACACAGCAGAAGACATTCATGCAATAATTCAACATAAAACACAAGTCAAGAACACAGCAGAAACAAAAGCAAATTATTTCATTTTTCATCTACTTTATTCAAGATCAAAATTCTAGATTGTAAAGTTAAATCCAAACCACTAGAATTATTTATCTTGTTCTTGTGTAACAATCTAGCGGATTAAAATCCCTAGAACTTAATCTCGAATCGCCTTTAGCATTTGATCTTTTCATTGCAAAAATAGAAAAAGTTCATGTCGAATTTATTCTAGATTTGTAATAATTGATTTGAGATTAATCCCTTGTAACAGATACGGTTGTTGTAACACCTTTCAAGTTTAATAAAAGTTTTATTTAACTTGAATTTTGTTTCACTTTTTTTATTCCTCATTTTATTCGATTAAACGGTATTGTTTGCATTCAACCCCCCCTTCTACAAACAAATTTGGACCTAACAATTGGTATCAGAGCCTTCTGTTAACGTACAAATCAAGATCCTAGACTTTTGTGTTTCTTTCACTCCTTGAATTTTTTATTCACTCAAAAAATTCATAATGACTACACAAAAAGTTGGAACCGTTTAAAATTCCACTTTTCGATAAAGAAAATTATGTTATGTGGAAGAAGAAGATGCTACTGTTTTTGCAAGTTGCTAATCCCAAATATCTGCAAGTGTTAAAGAAGGGTCCAAAAATTCCTATGGTTATTGAACCAGAGGTAATAGAAAATGATGTGGTGATCACCAAAACGAGAACTTATGTGAAAGATCCTGAGGATTTCTCTCCTGCTGAAATAGAAGAAGCCTCCCTGGATGCTAGCCTTCAATTAATTTTAGTAGATTCCCTTAACCCCTTGATGAATAGACATGTGATGAATTGTAAAGATTCCAAACATATCTGGGAAACTATTGAGGTTATTAATGAAGGTACAGAGGAAGTTAGGGAGAACAAGTTAGAAATCCTAACCTCTGAGTATGAATACTTTAATCCAATCCAGGAGAAGGAATCACTGAAGTGTTTGAGAGGTACAATGCATTGATCAACAACCTGAACATTAATGGTAAATACTATTCCATCAGGAGGTCAACAAAAAGTTCCTTTTAACACTGCCAACTCATCTCGAACATAGAATCACTGCCATAAGAGAAGCAAGAGATCTGAGTGAGATTTCTTTGGAAAGGCTCTATGGTGTGTTAATGACTTATGAGTTGGAGCAGATTCAGCAGAAGGAAGTTTACGGGAAAGGAAGAGTGGTCAGCACGTCTACTGCTCTAGTAGCTGATGAACAACAACAACAACCACAATATCAACAATAATCTCAACAGTCAGAAAGAATGGTACAGTCTTCCAAGGTTGAAGAAAATGTGATAGTAGCAGAATTTGATCCTCCTACTACAAATCAATCAGGAGATGATTATTATTCCTTGGAAGAACTGGAGCAATTGGAGGATGAGTCAATGGCCCTGATTGTCAAGAGATTCTCAAATGTCAGATTCAAAAGGAATCCCAAGTTCAAGTACAAGTCCAACTACAACAAATTCCAGAAAGGTGGATCTTCATCCTCTAACACCAGCAGTGGTGGGTATAAAATAGGGATGTTGATCGAAGCACCATTCGATGCTTCAACTGCAATGAGTTGGGACACTTTGCCACAGAATGCAGGAAGCCAAAACAAGTTAGGAAGAACTCTTACGATACTAATCAGAAGAGTAAATCTGAAAGGGCTTACCTGGCAAAGGGACCAAGCTGGGATGATACTGACAGTGAAGATGAAGAAGTTGGGAATCTTGCTCTCATGGCTAGTGATGCAAACACCTCATCATCAAGAAAAGAGGTAAAATTTACTGATGCTGAATTAGTTTATCATCTAGGAGGTTCCTTAGATTGTGCTCGTCGTGATAATGAATTGTTAAATCAACAAATCAAAGACCTTGAGAAAGAGGTCAATGAATTAAGACTTGTGCACATTAATCAAGATAAATTAAAAGAACAAGTATCTTTTCTAGAGAATAGAGTTGACTGTTATAGACAACTTGAAACTATTCTCAAAGACAAGATCACTGGTCTTGAGGCTAAGGTTAAAGCTTACTTTAATTCTTGTTCGAAGTCCAAAGAGTTTTACAATAAGCAAGCTGTTAATCAAACATCTGGAAAAGGTTATGATTACAATTCTGCTATTTGGAAATTAGGCATAAACTCCCCTCCTCATGTCTGTGCTAAAGGCAGGGAAGTACCACATGTGCTTAAGGGTGTTGATGAACCCCTCTATAAAGAATCAATTGCTGAACCATTTGATGAGACCTCATTTATTATTCAAGAAGAAATCCGTGCTGAAGATAATGCTAATGAGAAAGCTGTCTCCAAGTCAAGAGTGTCAAAAGTTCCAGTCAAGGTTGTGAAAGCAACCGAGACTAACTCAGACACACATGAGTTGGATAACACAAATGCCATGACTACCATGCATAAGTTGCCTATTGTTAATCCCTCTCATAAAGCATGTGGTGTTCCTGATTGTATGTCTTGTGCTTTTAATCTGATGTATGCTTATTTTAATGATAAGCATGTTTCTAATGATAAGACTACTCCTCGTCAGCATGTGAATAATAGAAAGCATGATAGGTCTAAGACTGCTAGTCCTCCTAAAGCTAGAAAGGAGACATTTGTGCCTAAGCCTAAACAGAAATCTGTCAAGGCTGTTCACAAGGTCAAATGTCCAGTCATTGAGAAAGTTGAGAATATTAAAATTAAGAATGTTGTTTTGCCTGATAAAGGCCAATTTTACAAATATGCCGGACCCAGCCAAGCTTGGGTTCCAAAAAAGGTCTAATCCATTTGTATTGCAGGGCATTAAACAGGTACAACCGGTAGTGTGGATTCTTGAGCGCGGATCGTCAAGACATATGACCGGAGATAGAGCCCTGCTATCAAATGTGGTTGAGAAAGCTGGCCCAGTGGTTACCTTTGGAGATAACAGCAAAGGTTTAATGGAGGGATATGGCTGTTTGCTAGCTGGAAATGTTATCATTGAAAATGTGTATGTTGTGCAAGGACTTGAACACAATCTGCTTAGCATTAGTCAGTTCTGTGACAACGGCTATAATGTTTTATTCGACAAGCTGAAGTGTCAGATTCTGTACAAGAAAAGTGAAAAACCCTCCTTAATGGGAATCCGGAAAGGAAATCTGTTCGTAGCTGACATGAACTCTGGAAGCAATCCTGAAGTCAATTGTTTCTATGCAAAGGCATCGTCAGATGAGAGTTGGCTATGGCACAAGAGACTTTCTCATCTCAATTTCAAAACAATGAATTCTCTTGTAAAAAGAGAATTGGTAAGAGGTCCGCCTCAGCTGGAATTCTCTCCAGAAGGACTATGTGAGGCTTGCCAGAAAGGAAAGTCAAAGAAAGCAAGTCACAGAGGAACTGACACATCTTCCATAACTGGTGTTCTGCAATTATTGCACATGGATTTATTTGGACCAGTTAATGTCCTTTCGATGTCAAAGAAGTGTTACTGTCTTGTGATAGTTGATGACTATTCCAAGTATACGTGGGTTTTATTTCTTCACTCTAAGGATGAAACACCACAAGTTGTGATTGATCATATCAAGATGATTGAGTTAGATTCTAATGTCCCTGTTAAAGAAATAAGGTCAGATAATGTAACAGAATTCAAGAATTCACTTCTCAATGGATTCTGTACAGACAAAGGGATTACCAGACAATTTTCAGCTCCTAGAACCCCTCAGCAAAATGGAGTGGTAGAAAGGAAGAATCGTACATTGATTGAAGCTGCAAGAACGATGTTAAGTGAATCATGTCTTCCAATGTACTTTTGGGCTGAAGCTGTCAATACTGCATGTTATACTCAGAATCGAACTCTAATCAACAAAGACTTCATGAAAACTCCTTAAGAGATTCTGAATGAATAGAAACCTTCTATCAAATACTTTCATGTATTTGGTGCCAGATGCTTCGTGCTCAATGATGGAGATGATCGTCGTGGTAAATTCGAGGCAAAGGCATATGAAGGTATTTTGTTGGATATGGAAGAAGATCATACAGAGTGTATATCATTGATCAACACAAAGTAACTGAAAGTGTCAATGTTACATTTGATGACACTAAACTCCCTAGTATCCAAACTGAAGATCCTTCTGAGAAACTGAAGTTTGATGATATGTCAGATTCAGAATCAGAACATGGTCAAGAACCTGAGGTTGTTGCTGGTGAAGAACCTGTTAATCATGATGATACTCAAGGTAATAGTGATGGAAACTTTGGCAATAATGGAGATACCACTGCTACTGACGGAGAATCTTCAAGTCAACATGGCAACAACTCAGGGGGAGATGCTGAAGGATCATCTAGTAGGACAAAACATCCCAATGAATTTCAAGGCGAATCATCAAGATCAAATCTTCCAAGACAGACTGTCTGGAATAAAGCTCATCCTTTTGAGTTGATTATTGGTGATCCAGATGTTGGAGTCAGAACTAGACGTGCTACTCAAAATGAGTGTCTGTTCTCAGGATTTCTTTCTGAGATGGAACCTAAGAAGATTGAAGAAGCACTAACTGATCCAGATTGGGTGATTGCTATGCAAGATGAACTCAATCAGTTTGAAAGTCAACAAGTCTGGAAACTGGTACCTAGACCTACACACAAGAAAGCTGTTGGTACTAGGTGGGTATTCAGGAATAAACTAGATGAAGATGGTGTGGTTACAAGAAACAAGGCAAGACTGGTAGCAAAAGGGTATTCTCAAGCTGAAGGCATTGATTATGATGAAACCTATGCTCCAGTGGCTAGACTTGAGGCCATCAGGATATTTCTGGCATTCGCAGCATTCTCAAACTTTAAAGTTTATCAAATGGATGTCAAGAGCGCCTTTTTAAATGGAAAGCTGGATGAAGAGGTATATGTAGAGCAACCTCCTGGTTTTGAAGATCCAGATCATTTGGATTTTGTCTTCTTTCTTTTCAAGGCTATCTATGGGCTCAAACAGTCTCCAAGAAAATGGTATGACACTCTCTCTGAATTTCTTATTGAAAATAGCTTTATTAGAGGTGTCATAGACAAAACTCTCTTTTCTAAAAAACATAAGAATGATACTATATTAGTCCAAGTCTATGTGGATGATATAATATTTGGGTCTACTAATGATAATCTCTGTAAGAGATTTGCTAAGTTAATGCACAGCAAGTTTGAAAAGAGCATGATGGGAGAGCTGAAGTTCTTTCTTGGATTACAAGTAAATCAAAGGTTAGATGGAACATTTATTTGTCAATCCAAGTATCTCAAGGAACTCCTCAAAAAGTATAATCTAGAGGATTCTGCATCAGCAAGGACTCCATCAACTACAACTGTCAAGCTTGGACCATGTGAAAACTCCATTAAGGTAGATGTCACAAGCTACAGAGGTATGATTGGCTCGTTACTCTATGTTACTGCAAGTAGACCAGATATTATGTATGCTACATGCTTATGTGCAAGGTTCCAAGCGGATCCTAGAGATATTCATCTCGTTGCTGTTAAACGAATCTTAAGATATCTTAAGGGAACACCAAATCTAGGTATTTGGTACCCTAAAGAATCTGGTTTTAACCTTGTTGGATATACAGATTCAGATTATGCAGGAAATGTTGTTGATAGGAAAAGCACCTCAGGGAGTTGTCAATTCCTAGGTAGCAGACTAGTCTCGTGGTACAGCAAGAAACAACAAACAGTTTCCAACTCAACGGCCGAGGCTGAATATATTGCTGCTGGAAGCTGCTGTGCTCAGATCTTGTGGATTAGGAACCAGCTACAAGACTATGGCTCTGTATTGAACAAAATTCCTATTTTATGTGACAATACAAGTGCAATAGCCATCACCAACAACCCTGTGCAGCACTCGAGGACAAAGCACATTGACATCAGGTATCATTTTATTAGAGAGCACGTCATGAATGGTACTGTTGAACTATTTTTTGTTCCAACAGAAGAACAAATAGCAGATATTTTCACTAAACCACTTGATGAATCCACATTTACCAGATTAGTTGGTAAATTGGGCATGTTGAATAGTTTTAGTGATTAATCTAGTTAATATCTGAGATCTGTTCTTGAATGAATTTACAAATGAATTTTTCATAAATGAAAAATTCATTTGCAAATTTATTTTATCATTTTATCATATTTCTTGCTTATTTCTATGAAATTTCTATTATCTTATCTTATTTATTTACTCAACTTGTTAATTTTAATGTCTCAGAATATTTTATTTTCTCTAAAAATATTTTTCTATGAAATTAATTTGTTAAAATTCAAAAGAAATCTATTTTTAGGACTGAAAATATTATTATCTCTGAAATATTTTAATTATTTTAATTATGTAAATATTTTCTGCAATATTCATTTCAGTTTTCTGAAATTGAAATATTTTAAATATTTTTTTATGTGTTTTTAACAGTTTTTATGTTAATTATTCAGTATATTTAAATACTTAATTTATCTTATACTAGAATGACAATCGGCAAGACAATTGAAATTGTCTTGCTGAAAGTCATTTCAGTAATAATGCTTGGTTATTTTTAAAATCAGATTAATTTTATAACTGGCAAGACAATCAGTATGACTATTGATTGTCATGCCAGTAATAAAATTAATATCAGACCTTTTTTATGTTTTATTTTGTACTGGTATGACAATCGGTATGACTATCAGATTGTCATACCAGTTATATATTATTATTTGTTTTGTTTTGTTTGTTTTTTTCTGTCTTTAAGCTGGTGTGACAATCGGTATGACAATCGGTATGACAATCCGATTGTCATATCAGTTATACTACTTAATGGTTTTTGTGTCTGTTCTTTTTATTTTCATCAGTTCAGTTCATTTTGTTTTTCAAATTTCAACAGTTTCTCTTTCTCTCTCTCTCTCATATTCGAATCAAACTCAACTGCTTCCTTGTCTTCCTTGCTCGAGTTTTTACTCAGCATACAAAAATCATCACTCCTGTGATATATACATACAAGTATATACATACAGAAGTGCTGTTGAATTTTTGTTATAAAAAAACAGTTTGTATTCGTTGATTTTGGGTATTTTTAATTTTAATTTTAATTTCTGTTTTGTGTCTTTTGGCTTTTCAAATCTGCGTTTGTGAGTTAAGAATTTTAAAGAGATACATTTCTGTCTAAATTTTTCGATTATAATTAATTTAATTTGAATTATTAAATTAATTTAATTAATTCGAATTTTCTTAATATTATTCTTAAAATTCTGAAAGTGTGTGTCTTATTATTATTTTAAATGGCTCTCAATTTCCAAATTGTCGCGCATAATCAGGTTGGTTATTTTAATCCAGAAAAATGTGATGTGGAAAAATTTAAGCCATGGATTAGATTTTTAAATGACCATTCGATTGTTAGCTCTGCTATTAAATCAAATGTGATTTTAAATGTCGATCTGCTTAGACTGATTTGCAAAACCTCTACTGTGGCCGATGATTCAAAATCTTTTTCATTCACCATGGCAAACACACAGTATGTAGTTGATGAAACAATCGTCAATCAAGCGTTAAATTTTCCATTGGACAATTTCTGTAATTTGCCCTCTGAAAATGATATCACAAACTTTTTCCATGCTATTCACTATCAGGGGGTGATCAATTTAACCAAACTTTCAAAATCCAATTTGGTGTCTGAATGGGACATTTTCTTCGATACACTTTCTAAAGTGTTTGCCAACTGCACTAAATCCAACTTTCACAACATCACTTCCACTCTGCAGTATATTGGTCTTGCTGTTGTTTTCAATCAAAGGATCAATTTTGGCAAACTACTTTTTCCCATTCTCTTGAGACGTCTCACTATTGCTTTACGTGATCATTCTACAAATCGTAGGGTATCATGTTACTATGCTCGTTTTCTCATGCTTATAGCAGATCATCTTCTCACACCTGAGCATAAAGCCCTTTTTGCTAACTCTGCAGTAACCGAACCCCCTCCTGTAAGCAAAAAGATTTACACCCGCCAAGACACAACCTTCAAATTCATGCAAGTTCCAGTACTTGTATCTGCTTTCATGGCCACTTATATTCCCTTACCTATTTTCAATCTTCCCGGTCATGAACAGCAACCTCAACCTCCAGTGGTTCAAGCCACCCAGGCTCCTCCAACATCAGATGCTCTTCCATTACAGGTAGTAATTCCTCACTCTCACTCCATTCCTACTTCTGTTGAAAGACCCTCAGTGGTCGATAGGACTGACCATGAAGTTGTAGAACCACAGCTTCAATCCCAGGTCATAGAGCCAAACACAGAGTCACAACCTATCTCAACCTCTCCCCCACTGTCTAAAATGTTATCCAGAAGGTTGATAGGAAGTAGTGTATTATTAAATGTGAGTGAACCCTCAGCTCTGCCTCCTCCCAAGAAAAGAAGAACATATACTGAGGCATCTGAAAGTCCATCCTTGTCCTCCCAACAGGATATGGACTTTGAAATGGCCAATGAACAGTTACTAGAGACATTCTCTCAACAAGATGAATCTATTGAAATTCGCCATAGGGCCATGGCATCTTGTACTGAGTCAAGCACAATTCCATTACTCACAATGGAACCATACATACCCACAGATGATACTCAGGACACAGAGCAAGGAGTGCACATAGAGTCTGTTACAGTGCCTGCCATAGTTACGACAGAAGAGCAGTCACATGCTTTTGAGGGAAAATCTGACTCTCAGCCACCCTTAATAGAGTCATTTTCTCCCCTCCCAGATCAAACACCTCTGGCTCCCTCACGGGATTCTCCACTCGCAGATTTATCTGGAGAAAGTAGAGGGAAACTCGGTCAATCTATCCCTGAAGCAATTCAGACATCTATTTCACATGAAATGATAGGTTTGACTAAGGATCGGGACTCGCGAATTCCCATTGCACCACCACTGACCTCTCTTGAAGAGGCTAGGGTGATTTTAACTGCAGGTACAGAAGAACAGCAACAGGAAGACTCCTCACGAGCAATTATATTGAGAGAAACACAAGCACGTGAGGTGAGTGAACCAAACACGAGTGAAATTCAGGTGAGAGCACACACAGACACAGACACTGAAAACCTGTTAGCTCAAATTGCTGCTCTAAAAGAAGAACTTGCTAAAAGCCAAGCTGAGGCCCAAGCATTCAAAGCACAAGTGGTTGAATGGTCTTCTTCTTCCACCTCTGTCAATAATCAGCTGGCACTCATCAGGAATGATATCTCAGATCTCAAGACCACTGTCATACCAAAGCTCAATTCCATTCAGGAAACTCCAACTTTATCAGCTGATGACATTTCTAACTTCTGCTCTCTACATACAAGGATGACTTCTCTTGAAGATTTGGTTGAAATGAATCATTCACTGGATTCCTCCAGATTTCTGAAGATAGAGACAAGTATGGAATATCTGAATGAAGGGATGAAGCACCTGTACTACATGATCAAAAATTCTCACTGTCCCAATGAAGAACAAAGGACTTACTTTGAAGGGCCGTCTGGTGGAGGCTCAGGCTCTGGAGGTGATGGAGGTCATGGAGGTTCTAAAGGAAAGTCAGTAGATGATCCCTCAACTAAGGGGGAGAAGAAAGGGAGTAGTGGAAAGGGGAAAGAAAAAGATACCTCTGCTGGAGACAAAGGAAAGGCTGATGATGTCTACTACAGTGGAGAACAGGATGACTTTGATATTTTTGACATTCCCACTGAACCAGTCTTGGAAGATAAAGATGGTTTATTTGAAGCTGAAGAGGAAAGTGATTTTGGAGAATGGGAAGAGGAAGCTACAGTGGATCCTATCTTTGAGAAAGAGTTTCAGCAGCAGTCAGAGATGAAAAGAAAAGAAGCTGAACTCAAAAAGGTCTCCCAGATCATTGACATGAGGAAAGACATACAAAGAACAGAAACTCTTCAAAAGCAACGTCTTCATGACATTAAGGCTCAAGAAAGGAGAAGAGATGTCAGACTGAAGATTGGTGAAAAATGGGATGAAGCTAGGAGAGTACTTGATATGCCTCAGCTGAGCACTAACGATGATAGGCAGTTCCTACATCTTCTTGACAAGCTGGAAATCTCAAATCCTAACAATGACATGTACATGAATGCTATCAAGACTGAAGTCTCAAGGATCACAGCTGCTTTTGACAGATCCCTAAATGAGATGAGCATTTTTGTATATTGTCAGAGTGAAGGATCTTTCAAGGTGTCACTTCATCTGTTTGAGAATCGTTCTTTGTCAGAGATTTGGGTTCTTCTCAACAAAGTAAAAAGAAGCTCAGAATTGAATGAAGTTCTTCGAGAAAGGCTTAAAGAGTTTGCCAGCAGGGCTAGTCCTCAAGTGGTCAACAATCCTCATCAGGTGAGATTCTTTAAGTCTGATTGTCTTCAAATCTGTCAGCTAGATGCACAATCTCTTAAAGACTACTCAGCTAGGCATCTGGTCTGGATGGAACATCATTTAAGAACTGCTGGATACTCATCCATGTTGAAGACTCAAGCTGCTGATTTGATTCAAGCTTATTGTGAAAAGAATATTAAAAGGTACAATCAGTTCAAGAATAAGCTGAAGTCAGTTGGAGTTCAACCAGTCAGACCAGCAAGCTTCACTTCAGAAAAGGATCGTGTCTTTGACAAGGAGTTGCTTCAAGATCTAGAAGAAGGTGAAGTCAGAAGAGAAGACAACTGAAGTCAATTAGCTCAAAACTCAATGTAATATGACTAGAGCTTTATGAATCAAGATAGACTAATGTAGTTATATGTTCAGGCTAGAGGAACATCTATCTTGTATTCACTTGTAAATTTCTTTTGGAATCTGGAAAATGTTAAATATAATCCAGAACTTTTCTGCTATTTACTTTGCATTACTGTTTATATCTTTTTCTTATTTGTTAGTTGAGTTATCCTCTAGGTATTTGTTGTTATTGTCTAACAAGCAAATAGGGGGAGATTGAAAGGCATATGTCATAGCCTATTTGTTTATTCGAGGATTTAACTCAACTCAAATAAGAATGTAATAAGTAAATAGTGGATCTATCGTCAGAGAGATCTCACAGAGTAACATCTGTCAAAGGGTTAAGAAACATTATTCATCTACAGACTTGAAGACTTAATTCACTGGAAGAAGCTCAAGAAATTGATCAAGCCTCAGTGATATAAATCAAGATTGTGGATTTAATCAAGTGACAGAGATCTCGTCAGGGTATCAATTAATTACAAGGATATAGTCTGAAGAAAATCAAGAGTATCAAGGTCAAGGCTTGAAGAAATGTCACGGAAGTTAGTCACTCATGAACCAGACAATACATCGAGTGTCAACATTGAAGTGGTCGAATTGATTCATAATTGACAGTAATTTTTAGAAGATTTTCAGAAGAATGGTTGCTGCTCAAGATTAGTATTAATTCTCTATTAATTAATTAAGTCAAATAATTTAATTAAGAAAATAAATTATATCTGCAAAGATTAATTTATTGATTAATTGAATTAATTGATTAATTAATTCAGAATTAATATTAAGGATTTTCAGAATTATTATTAGATTAAAATCTATTAATAATTCAGTAAGACAATGTGATTTGAACTACTATGACAATCGATATGACAATTGATAGTCATACCGAAAGTCTTGCTAGTTCATTCTGATTGTCTTGCTAGCTATTGGGATTGTCTTGCTAGTTCAAAAGAATAGTCTCACCGAAAGTCCTACCAGTTCAAATGGATTGTCATACCAGTTCATTTGATTGTCTTGCCGAAAGTCTTGCTGAGTAAACTGGATTGTTCTGTTTACTTAAACAACAAAAACACAGCAGAAGACATTCATGCAATAATTCAACATAAAACACAAGTCAAGAACACAGCAGAAACAAAAGCAAATTATTTCATTTTACATCTGCTTTATTCAAGATCAAAATTCTAGATTGTAAAATTAAATCCAAACCATTAGAATTATTTATCTTGTTCTTGTGTAACAATCTAGCAGATTAAAATCCCTAGAACTTAATCTCAAATCGCATTTAGCATTTGATCTTTTCATTGCAAAAATAGAAAAAGTTCATGTCAAATTTATTCTAGATTTGTAATAATTGATTTGAGATTAATCCCTTGTAACAGATACCGTTGTTGTAACACCTTTCAAGTTTAATAAAAGTTTTATTTAACTTGAATTTTGTTTCACTTTTTTATTCCGCATTTTATTCGATTAAACGGTATTGTTTGCATTCAACCCCCCCTTCTACAAACAAATTTGGACCTAACAAAATTGTCTTTCCTTTTCAGCATCATCCACAATCATTGACTCACTAGCAATGGCTGGATCCACCCTTATACCTTCTATACCTACTTTTCTCCCAATTTCTCTATATTCTTGCATCAGGGGCTCCCCCTGGCTCACACACCTCACACCCTCACTCTCACCTACTAAGGTGGCACTTCTCTCACTTTCTTTTGCCATGCTTGAAGAAATAGCATGCATATTTTGACTCTCAAGCTCTCCTTTTTCCTGGGAGCAACCCAGCCTCTCACTCAAATTTTCACTCCCTTCCCTCAATCCTAGAAGTGATTGTACAGTAACCTTGTCTTCTACACTTGGAATTGATTCAGTTATTGTGTAGAGACTATCAACGGATAGGGAGTATCCGTTAAAGTGGGAACTGATGGTATCAACGGATAACTGCTGTTAAGCTTATCCGTCGAAGAACAACCACTTGTCAACGGATGAGAAATATCCGTTGAAGAAGGAAAAGAAGTAGAAATTGAAAGTGACATGATTGTTGAATCTGTGTGGATTAATTTTAATTTAGGGGAGACAGATTCTTCAACCAAATCTGAAAGAATTGGCTGATGACCCAACAAATCATCTAAGAGATGATGATCACCAGTATTTGAGTGGGGCTTCTCCCTGAGTTGTAAAGAGGGAGAATCAGGAATTGATGTGAATATCATGTCCACATCCAGAGATGGTGATGGAGAATTTGGTGACTGATGTGTGTCAATTTTGAGAGAATGGGGCTGTGACTCCACATTTGTTGGAGTCACATCAAGCTGAATTTGAGAAGGCATAGATACAGGTAGGTGTATCTGTGTAGTGTGTGCACCCTGTGTGGAAATTAAGGTTTTAACCTTCTTTCTTCTTGTAAAGGCTTTTACAAGTGAGTGTGTGGCTTCAATGTCCCTCCCTCTTTTGTTCTGTGTCCCTGGTTGGGGACTATTTTCAATAGCTGCACCCTTTTGGGAGGATGCAACTAGGGATGAGTTTGAATCCTTTTCAACCACCACAGTCTTTTGAGAAACTGTGGCTTGGCTAGCTGGGGTACCACTCACCTCTCCTACCTTATCCTGGGGGGTTTCTTGATGTTCACCCCTCCCCTCACCACTCACACCCTGTTCACTCCCCTCAGGGTTGATGGTAGTTGTTACAACTGTTGTCTTTTGAGAAACAACAGAGGTGGCTTTCTTTGGCTTTGTTCTTGAAATTTTAGGTTTGGTGGCTTTGGAAGGAATCTGTTGGGACAAAGACACAGATTCAATGGCCACACTTGAAGGCAAATAAATAATGGGGTTGGAAGTAGTAGGAGTAGAAGAAGTATTTACCTCACTTACCTGAGGTGCATTCATTATTGGCAAATATACCAATGGCACCTGACTGTTGAGGTTAATTCTCGAAAGGTCTGCAAGAACCCTTTTCTCTTGTGCCCAGCACTTGAGTTTATTACTCTCATTGTTTATGACCAAACCTTCAGCAACTTGGTTAGCCAATAACATAAAAAATCTAGCATAGTAGATGTTATGAGGTCTATTAGCTTTGTTACCTAACCTGGAACCTAATTCTAGCATGACATAGTTGCTAAAATTAAAGTACCTATCAGAAACTAGCATATAGAGCATATTAACAAGAGATGAAGTTATGGCATCAAAAGTACTAATTTTCCCAGAGAAAACCTTGATAAAGGCATCACCAAGAAAACTCCATTCTTTCCTAAGGCCTTTTCTTCTAATGCTCCCTAAACTAGCAGAAACAAAAGAATAGCCTATGGAATCTAACATGCCAGATACATCATTATCAGTGTGTGGTGTCATGGAATTGTTCTTAGGTAGTTTGAAACAAGACTGTATATCATCACAATTAATACAGTAATCCATACCTTTGAGAGAGAAAATGATGGTCATATCTGTGGGATTGAACTCTGCAGTTGTCCAAATCTCCTCAATTACCTCACAGTAAATAGTTGGGGCTTCCAACATTGCATAGCTTAGTTTGCAGTTTTTGATGAAGTCCATCATCTTGTGATAATCTGAGTGGGTTTCATTCTTTTCCACCAAAGCTACGAAATTGTTCTTCTCATAGACAAATCCAGACTGGGACATTATCTTTACTACTGGTGCCATTGTAGTGAGTAGAGGTTGCAGAGAAAAGTTTAGAGTTTTGGGAGAGAAAGAGAGTAAAAGCTTTTGAAAGATTGCAAGAAAGCGTAAAGTGAAAATAATAATTCAAAAGGCTTTTATACTTTCTCGAATTAAAACGTAAGAAGAATGATTAAATAATATTTTTAAGTAAATTACAGCTGTTTGAGAATAAAGAAAATTGTATGTATTCTAAAAACTGCCTTTAATACAAATACATACAACTGTGTATATATATATGTATCAACGGTTAAGTAAAAGAATCAACGGTTGTGACTTACTTAAAACAACTGATGTGACACTTCAACGGATAAGATAAATAGTTATCCGGTGAAGATTAACACAGTTTTATCCGTTGAAGGATAAAATTACCAGAAATGTATTTGTCTTTCATCGGATAATGAACATCCGTTGATAGAACAATTTTGGCTTTCAACGGATAGGGAATATCCATTGATAGAATAATCTTTACTTAAAGCCAGCTTTGTTCTTGCAGCAAATTCATTTCAGGCTTCAATACAGATTATAATAAGGACATGAATTTATGAATAATTAAGCATACCTAGCTCACTTACTAATCTTGTGAATGTTGATTCATCAAGTGGCTTGGTAAATATGTCTGCAATCTGCTTTTCACTTGGAACAAAATGAAGTTCCACTGTACCATTCATCACATGTTCCCTTATGAAGTGGTACTTGATGTCAATGTGCTTGGTTCTTGAGTGCTGTACTGGATTTTCAGTAATGGCAATGGCACTTGTGTTGCCACAGAATATTGGAATTTTGTCAACAGTTATCCCATAGTCAAATAGTTGATTCCTCATCCACAGTATCTGTGCACAGCAACTACCAGCAGCAATGTACTCAGCTTCAGCTGTTGATGTAGAAACATAATTTTGCTTCTTGCTGAACCATGACACAAGCTTATTCCCTAGAAATTGACAGGTGCCAGTTGTACTTTTCCTGTAACGCCCCCAAATCCGGGGTCAGAGGATTTGGTCGTCACTATGAAACCTCAATCCAAATTAACCTGTTTAATCAATAATTAAATGCCAGCGGAAGATATTTAACATTTATGACCCCAACTAATCCAAGATCTTTTAAGGTTACAGTTCTAGAAACAAGATATCCAAATTGCACAAATAAATTTTTCTCTTTCTTTTAAAACTCTTTTTAACAAATTCCAACTCAAAACTAAACCCACTAGTATAACTTTGAATTGAAGTACACTAGGCCCAAATAAAATATACAACTATAATATAATATAATATAAATAACTTTACACAATAAAACTTACACTAGTCTGCAACCCTAGACCAACCACCTTCCAAAAACTTCTTCTTTGCTTCCTCGAATTACGCAGCTAACTAGCGCAAGCTAATCCTCACTGGAGGTTAAATTTAAAAACAGGCAAGTATGAGCGGAAGAAATGCTCAGCAAGATCATTATAGCATATATATATGGTCGTTTTGATATAAAATTGAAATTTGCATTAGAGCAGAACATTTTTAATCATAATTGCTGAATCATAAAATTTTAGTTGAGGAATCCCATAATTGATTCCTTAATTGTATTCAAAACCATTTTGATATTTTTGAGCAAAATGCTTCAGCAATACTTTGAATCTTGACGAGAATAAAACTCGTAAAACAGTGTTTACGGAATTATCGTAAACAGTAACAACATGAAACAATGATTATAGAATGAATCATAAACTTTATTCAAAACTCAACTCTTGATATTAATATTTATTTTGATGTCATATCAAATTAGATATCAATCCGAACTTTGATGCTCACAACCTATCCGTGCTAAAATATGGAAGTCAACATCAATCATCTGCATTAATACCACCTTTGATATTTAACAACAACTTAAATATCAACATCAATCAGTAACCGAATCCAAAACTGTATTCCACCTTTATTCAAAACCAAAATAGTTGATAAAACATTCCTTATAAGATTATCAAAAACAATATAATAATTTAGATTGGAATCCTCGAATGACGGTGTGTTGCCGCCGGTGATCAGCCGCGGAGCAACACCGGTATGCCGAAGCATATCCAACTAAACAAATGGGGCACCCAAGGCACATATTGGCCTATTGGTGTTATATCCTGTATAATACCTAACTCTCGGCTGGACCGCCGCCGCGGCCTCTTACGCAACCATCCAATCTTAAAACGTTTTATTGAGAGGGGTCATAATACTCAACACCCTTATAAACTTTTATTTGCCCATTAATTTGGGCAGAAAACCACAACAACGTCATCTTTCTCAAAATCCACAACATTTATAAATCCGATAATTGGATAAGTAAAATCACTTGACTACTCTGAACATAGAATAGCGGAAGAATACTTGCATAAACAGATTTATTTAATTCAGCGATATGTAAAACATTTAACTATTCCGAACTAAATAGTGAAAGCAATACTTGCATGATACGATTCAAAATAAATATCACTTGAACAATGAGTGATGATAGAAATACTTGCCTTTGGGTTTTAGCAGTTAGTCACACTCGTAAAGACGCATCTATTCTAACATTCTGTCTTAAAACATCACCGTCCTTCTTTTCAACTCCTGACTGATATGCTGCTCCTGCGATTGCTAGAAGCCAGACACCCAATACCATTCCATTTCATTCTTTATCCAACGTATTGTCCCGATCAACTCGAGAAATCCGCATCTATAATTAAAAGATATAGCTTTAATTGTCTAAACGATAATCACTCGATGAACTGCGCGTCAAAATCTTATTGTTTACCCATACGATAGCCCACACATAATTATAACAGACAAATACAGAACTCTTGATCCACATATACACATAATTCACATAGCACATAAGTATATAACTCATGTATCACATAATTCATATCACATAATACTCGGTTAATCAGAAGGGTCGACTCGATATGTTTAAAACTGAAATTGGGTTAAAAATATGATTTATCAATGAATAATCGACTCAGAATCATTCGTAAAACAAGCGACCTTTCGAAACAAAAGGATTTGGGTCTCGAAAGTATTTTTATTGAAAGCAGAATATTTTTCTGAGTCTGTACGCGTTCGTTTCGTATTAAACGGACGGACGGTTAATTTATTATGAATAAAATAAGAAATAAATAGAAACAAATCAATTAATAATAATATTAATTGACTTTTAAATACCAAAATATAATTTTTAAAAGCTTAAAACCCTTTTAAGATTTATTTGAATTAATCATAAATAATTGTATTTTATTTAACTAGTTATAAATAAAATTAATCGATTAAATGAATTAACCAATTAATTAAACTCATAAATAATTAATTAAAATGAATTATAAATAATTAAAACAAATATGAAATTTTGAAATGAATAACATAAATAATTCTTGAAACTTGAAACAATTAACAAAATAATTTCTGTAATTATAATTAATAAGTAAATGATTTTTGAAATAAAATAAGAAATGATTTTTAAAATCAGAAAATGATTTTTTTTAAATAAAAGTAAAAAGAAACAGCAGAAACAGGTTTTGCAATTACTGTCTTCTTCCTTAACAGATCAAACGGCGGAGTAGGGGGGAAGTCTCGCCGGGAAACGGGGAAGACGACCGGAACGATGAACTCGTCGCCGGTTTCTGGAAAACCCAGAAATCCGGCCGACGTTTCGTCGGTTTCCGGTGTCCTATAATCAACAAAATCAGTACTGATTCCTCTGGTTTTTAACGTCAAACTGCTCTAAATCGTAATCTAAACTCGATTACGATCCTAACATTACCATGGCAACACCAGAACTTAATCTCCGATCAAAATCAACAATTCTCCGATGAACTCATCGGAAACTTCGGTTTTTAGCGATTCTACAACCAAATCAAACGAATAAGAGCTCAAATTGAAGCTAGGAACGTTTACAATCTACTCAGGTCATCACAAACAATCAAAAACCACTAAATCATAAACCCCCAAAAATTCGAATATTACCCTAAAAATCGATTTTAAAATTTAACAACTGTTGGAACGATTTGATGATATAAAATGATAGAGAATCGTCTGTGATTCATTTTGGTTATTCATACTTGTGATTTGGTGTTCAATAACACCTTCAAAATTAACTTTGATTTTCAGAATTCTCCAAGAACACCAAGAACACATATTCAAGAAATTTTCAGAAAATCAAACCTTAATTTCTATATGATATTGAACTCTATTTTTGAAGTATAATATACCAAATCGACCAGAAAAACATGCTCTACAACATGGAAGCATCAAATCACATCAACAACATCAAGAACAAAAATTCATAATTTAATTATCAAATAATTCAAATATAAATAATTAAATAAGAAAATTACCAAGATTTCTGGGAAGAAACTGATGAATGATTCAGAAAGAAGATTTCGAGAGCTTCGTTTTGATATGCTGCACGCCCGAATCGGAGTTCGATAACGCCTTCGTTCGTGTGTTTGATTCTCGGGAACTTATCGGTTTCTCAGCTTTTCTCTGTATTTACGGTGTTTTAACTGGTTGCAAATGAATAAACTGAATAAACGAAATAAGAAATAGGCAATTTATATTTATGGAATATTGGATCATTCTGGATCATTTTGGATCGTTAAATTAGTTACTTAGCCGCTAAGTAACTATAAAAACAATACAATTCAATACCAGAATTGGATAATTATCGAAATCGGGCATTTTATAAAACACCAT
The DNA here is from genome assembly GCF_009905375.1 of Apium graveolens. Classification (NCBI taxonomy): domain Eukaryota; kingdom Viridiplantae; phylum Streptophyta; class Magnoliopsida; order Apiales; family Apiaceae; genus Apium; species Apium graveolens. Next base: position 129,835 of record NW_027418802.1, on the reverse strand, counting down.
ATACGAAAATAATATAAAAATATCCCGTCTTTCGAGTATACGGGTTTTTGTTGATTACCGAAATGATTATTGTATCGAAAATTTTGCGCCAGGCCGCACACGGGTCAAACCGTAATCCGGATCGAAAAAGTCAAAACACGGAAAATGTCCGGAATTACCAGATTAGGTGAAAAAGGAGTTTTTGGAAGAGTTTCGGGTTGTAAAAAACACAAAAACGGTTGAAGTTTGACGATTCCCGGCTTTATAAAATAATTTTGGTAATTACTCAGAAAATAATTAATAATTCATAAATCATTATAAAATCATCTAACAGTCCAAAAATTACCAGAAAAATATCACAATTATCTATATTTTATTCTGGACATATAAAAATTCAAATACTCACATAATATTACGTATAAACACCCAAACATCAATTCTAATTATCATATAATTTACTAAAATTCACATAAAATCACATAAATAATTCCAAATAATTATAAAAATAAGATTTTGAAAATAAGGGATATTACAATCTATCCACCTTATAAGGATTCCGTCCTCGGAATCAGCAGAAGAAAGCACTAAGGGTTTTCTAACCAACTTCCCAATCTTACATATGCAACTTTTCCCAAAATTTCCGATAATACTACCATTCCTTATACCAAACAGTTACTGTGAGAGCTTCACTCTGCAACATTGTTCCATCAACATGCTTTGACCAATTCTTCAATAGAATTACTTTTTACTGATTGCGAGAAAGAAGAATAGAGAGAAAGATAGAGAGAAGAAAAGAAAGAAAGATAGAGAGAGAAATAAAAGAAACAGATTGACTTCGTTGTACGCCATTGATAGTTTAATCGCATTACACTCCACTGTCGTCCTTCATAATTCCATCACATCGCCTTACTTTGACTTGACCAGGATACTCGACTTAACTTGATTGGCGTACCTTCGAATATTTGGAATGATAAAATCATGGAATTTCAAAAAGAAAAGAATCTGATGCCATAACGGGACCAAAATCTGAATTTGAGAAAAAGTATTGTTGAAATAAGAGAATAACTGAGAGATCAATATGATCAAACGAACTTGGTGTTGCGTGCCCAATTTAAGACACTACTAAAGGTTGTCAACCTTCATGTATTCATAACATACACAAGTGATGGCGTCCCATCCAACTCCTATCACAGAGACAGGTATACCTTGTGTCCCCTATAGTTAGTGTAATATCGAATATATTTTCAAATATTATTATTATTCGGAATTGTTTATGTGATTTTATGTGAACTTTGGTGAATTATCTGAAAAGTAGAATTGATATCTGAATGTTTATATGTGACATTATTTGAATATTTGAATTTTTATATGTCCAGAGTAAAATATAGATAATTGTGTTATTTTTCTGGTAATTTTTGGAGTGTTATATGATTTTATAATGATTTATGAATTATTAATTATTTTCAGAATAATTATAAAAATTATTTTATAAAGCCCGGAATCTTCCAACTTCAACCGTTTTTGCGTTTTTACAACCCGAAACTCTTCCGAAAACTCCTTCCTAACCTAATCTGGTAATTCCGGACATTTTCCGTGTTTTTACTTTTTCGATCCGGATTACGGTTTGACCCGTGTACGGCCCGGCGCAATATTTTCAATACGATAATCATTTCGGTGATTAACAAAACCCGTATTCTTAAAAGACGGGATATTTTTACGTTATTTTCGTATATGGTGTTTTATAAAAAGCCCAGTTTTGATAATTATCCAATTCTGGTATTGAATTGTATCGTTTTTACAGTTACTTAGCGGCTAAGCAACTAATTTAACGATCCAAAATGATCCAGAATGATCCAATATTTCATAAATATAAATAGCCTATTTATTATTTCGTTTATTCCATTTATTCATTTGCAACCAGTTAAAATACCGTAAATACAGAGAAAAACCCGAGAAACCGATACGTTCCCGAGAATCAAACACACGAACGAAGGCGTTATCGAACTCCGATTCGGGCGTGCAGCATATCAAAACGAAGCTCTCGAAATCTTCTTTCTGAATCAATCATCAGTTTCTGCCCAGAAATCACAGTAATTTTCTTATTTAATTATTTATATTCGAATTATTTGATAATTAAATTATGAAAATTTGTTCTTGATGTTGTTGATGTGATTTGATGCTTCCATGTTGTAGAGTATATTTTTCTAGTCAATTTGGTATATTATACTTCAAAAATAGGGTTCGGTATCATATAGAAATTTAGGTTTGATTTTCTGAAAATTCTTTGAATATGTGTTCTTGGTGTTCTTGAAAAGTTCCGAGAATCAAACCCAAATTTGAGGGTGATGCAGACTTCAGAATTTGAAGTATGAGTAACCAAAATGTTTAGATTTTCATGTTCTTTCTGTTTATGCCCTCAAATCATTCAACCGACTAGTGATTTGGAAATTCGTAATTTTAGGGTTTATATCCGAATTTGGGGGTTTTTGATTAAGCAATATTTGGCTTGTTTTGATCATGTATATAGATTGTATATTGCTCAAGCTTTATTTTGGTAGTAAAATCAGTGATTTTAGTGTTGAAACGAATGAAAACGGGATAGTGGCCGGAGGTCGTTCGAGGTCGCCGGTTTTGATTGAAAATTCGCCGGAGAAGACGAACGGTAGATCAGCTGTGGCTGCAGTTGGCATGGTGATGTTGCTGGTAGAGTCGCGAACGAATTGGGGTAGTGAAAACGGCAGAACAAAAGCCTGAAGGGGAGTGTTTCGCTTCGCCGTAACTTCGCCGGGAAACAGAACCTCGCCGGATTCTGTAATTTTGCGGCGGGTTTCTTCAGTTTCTTGGTGACCCGTTTGGGTCGGTTTTTGACCCGGATTTCGACCCGATTTTAATCCTATAAACCCAGTTGCAAACATCTGAAAACTGTTTCTGAATTTCTGATTCAAAAATAATTCAAAAATCCTATTTTAATTTCTGAAAATTCATTTTATTTATTTTGAAAATCATTATTTCAATTCTGAATATTTATTTTAATTCAAAAATAAATCCATATTATTTATTTAATTAATTTTAGTTGATAATTAATTATTTAATTAGTCAATTAATTTAAATATTAATTGATTAATTAATTTAATTAGTTATTAATTAATTTTAATTGATTATTTAATTAGATTTAATTATTTAAAATTGATTTAAAAATTCCGAAAAATAAATTCGAGCTTTAAAATATTATTTTAAATTATTTTCCAAACTCGATAATTTTTATAAAATTATTTTCGAGTGTTCAAGCCCTATTATTTAATTATTAAATGATTTGGAGACCCGTTTTATTCCGAAAAATGTTCAAAAATTCATAATAAATCAACCGTTTGTCCGTTTAATACGAAACAAACGTGTACAGACTCAGAAAAATATTGCGCTTCCAATAAAAATACTTTTGAGACCTAATTTCTTTTATATTGCAATGTCATTTGATTTGTGTATCAGTTTGAGTCGGTATTTGATCGATAAATGCTAATATTGACCTGATTTTCATTCTGAACGCACTGAGACGTATCTTTTAATGATCTGACTTATGTATTGCATGAATTATGTGATTACGTGTTATAAAAATGTCATGATTATGTGTTATGTGATAAGTATGCTATCTGTTTACAGTTTAATATGCCATGCTTAGTTATAAACGGTCGGGTAGATGTCAAGACGTAGAGTTACGTCGATTGAGTTTAGTTCTGTCACTTAAGATAGTCCTTTTGTTTATAGAATCGAGTAGCAAGGAGTGCAGTCAAGTGTTAGACGAAGATAGTAGCCAGCAGTTAGAAGCAGAGTTAAAGTAAGAGGTTATTGAGCATACCAGGCAAGTACCCCTAACTTCACTTATCGTTCAAGTGACGTTCATTTTTAATCATATTATGCAAGTACCTATATCTTTATTTATCATTCAATTGATATTGACTCTGGACTTTATTCTTTCAATATCCATACTATTCTAAGTTCAGAATAGTTAAACGTTTTATGTTTCGCTATGAATTACTCTATACAGTGAAGTTTTGAATTGAGATTAGCGAATAACTAATTGTTCTGGTTATTTCGCCATTGGTTGTTGATAAAACTCCGGACCATGAGAAATGGGGAGTTATGTGGTTAAGGATGTCATTTGATTCGACTCATTTGACGGAAAATTGTTTTTTTTATGGGATGGATGGTTGCGTAAGAGGCCGTGGCGGCGGTCCAGTGTGAGCTATGTGTTATACAGGATATAACACCTTGCTAGGCCAATATGTGCCTTGGGTACCTTTGTTTAGTTGGATATGCTTCGGCATACCGGTGTTGCTCCACGACTGATCACCGGCGGCAACACACCGTCGTTCGAGGATTCCAATCCCAAAATATAATATATTGCAAATCTTGTTTATTATCAAATTTATATCAGTTTTGATACTGTTCAGTTATTGTAGTTGGTTTTGTTCATCAGATATACTGTTGTTATTCCAAATCATAAGCTATTTACTACTTGCTGAGCATTTCTTTCGCTCATACTTGTTTCTTATCTTGATTCTTTCAGCTAGGACAGGGCAAGCTTAAGTTCCAGGCCTGACCAGAGGTTATGTGCTTGTAAATAGTTAGTGAGTTTCCAGGTAGACAGTTTGGGACGCTTAATTAGTCTAGAGGTTTGTAATAAAATTTGAATAAGTTGTAAAACTAATTAGACTATGGTTTGTAATAACATTTGATTTGTATTAGTGCCTGTTCCATACTATAACCTGTGATCGATCCAGTGTAGGTAAAAGGGGTCGTATTTATTATATTATTCCGTTGTGATTATTTTATTTTGGTTTATTGGCGAGTGACCCCCAAATCTAGACCCCGGGTTTGGAGGGCGTCACAGGTTGGTATCAGAGCTACAGGTTATGGTCACTGAAACAGGCGTATGATTGTCATAGATGAGTCATAGGAAGATCACATAAGATAGGCGCGTATAGTTTAGTTTTTATAGGATTAAATTTAGGTTATTGGGTTAGGTTGTAGTTAAGTTGTTTAGGTTTCCTGTTTTGCGTTTAGCTTTAGGCCTTGTGTCATTGCCCTGCTATTTTGTTGGTTTAGTTAAGATTTCGAGCAAGGATTTAAAAGGGTTGGATAATTCGGAGTAAATTTTCTTTGTGTTATTATTCTTGAGATAATAAGCAGGATTATGTGATAATCATGTCGCTTGTGTTAATAAGGTAGCAAGTTTATGATATTCAGGGAAGAGATACTATTTGCGAATTTTGATATGCTAAGGAATTGCTACATATTTGACACAATGCTTGACAGATTATTATATATGTTGCTTGTTTCTTATCAGAATAATGGCACCAAAGAGAAGGAATAATTCAGGAGAGGGTAGTACTGAGAGCCGTACAAATCCAGCGATTATCCAGATGTTGGAACTGATGCAGCAGCAGATGTTACATCTTACGCAGCAGCAACAACCGCAGCAACAACAACAGCAGCAGCGAGCAGCACCACCTGCAGTGACTTTTAAGCAGTTTCAAGCAGTGAAGCCACCTGAGTTCAAGGGAAGTGCTGATCCCGTGGAAGCCAATGCATGGCTCAAGGAAATAGAAAAGGCTTTTGAATTAGTCGGAGCAGGAGCTGAGCAGAAGACCAAGTTTGCAAGTTACTTTCTGAAGGGTGAGGCGAACTATTGGTGGGAATCCACACGAGCATTGGAAAGAGGTGAGTTTATAACCTGGGAGCGATTCACAGAGCTGTTTCTAGAAAAATATTTCCCGAGGTATATGAAGAACCAAATGGAGATCAAATTCTTGAACTTGACCCTGGGAGATCTTACTGTGGCTGAGTACGAGGCTAAGTTTACTGAATTGGCAAGGTTTGTGCCAGACTAGGTTGATACAGATGAAAAGAAAGCAAGAAGGTTTGAGCAGGGATTGAAATTTTGGATTCAGAACAGAGTGGCCATGTTTGAGTTGACTTCATATGTGGCAGTGGTTCAGAAAGCAATGGTGATCGAAAGTAGGAGTGATATGTATCAGAAAGGGAAGGATGGGAAGAAAAGGAAAATAAAAACCTCAGGAGGAGGCCAGCAACAAGGTAACTTCCAGGGCCATTTCAATAAAAGGCCAGAGTTTCAGGACAATAAGAGTGTGGGATTTAAGAAACCACAGCCAGGAAATGTGAACCATTTTCAGAATTCAAATCAGCAAAGACCCAATCGTCTACCTGCGTCAGAGTGCAAATTTTGTGGTAGAAGGCATTTTGGGATTTGTAAGGCTAATGTGTTGTGTTATAAGTCCAATCAGAAGGGACACTATGCTAATGAGTGTCGAAGTCAGACTACAGCTCAGAAATCAGGGACACTGTGCTTTAAATGTGGAAAGATGGGGCATATTTCCAGGGACTGCCAGACAACTGAACCAACTGCTAATGTGCCAAGGATTGAAGGACCACCAGCAAAGGACTAGCCAAAGGCTAGGACATTCAATATGACTATGAAGGATGCTGTTCAGAGTTCAGACGTGGTTGCAGGTACGCTTCCAGTCAACTCCGTAGATGCTAAAGTTTTATTTGATTCTGGAGCTATGAGGTCATTTATTTCTCAAGATTTTGTCGATAAACTGCATTGCGAAGTTAAGTTGTTAGAACAAGCATTAATGATAGAGTTAGCTAATAAGGATCAAGTTCCCGTCGACCGAGTGTGCCCGAGGTGCGATATTGAAATAGGAGGACATCATTTCTATGCCAACTTGATACCTTTTAAGTTGGGAGAATTTGATGTTATTTTAGGAATGGATTGGTTGTTAGAAAATAATGCTCAGATTGATTGTAAGAATAGGAAAGTGAGACTTCAGACCTTGGATAGTAAGAAGAAGGTAATATTTTGAGGAAATAGGCAAGAGAAGAAGTTCTTAACGATCGCTCAAGTGAAGAAGTTATTGCGCCAGAATTGTGAAGCGTATTTGGCTCATGTGGTAGACACCAACAAAGAAGTTCCAGCACTAGAAGCGATTCCAGTTGTTAACGAATTTTCAGATGTCTTTCCAGAAGATCTACCAGGATTACCTCCCGACAGAGAAATTGAGTTTGCAATTGATCTAGCACCCGGAACAGAACCAGTTTCTAAAGCTCCGTACCGGATGGCATCAGTGGAGATGAAAGAATTGGCAACTCAGCTGCAAGATCTTTTGGAAAAAGGAGTTATAAGACCCAGTGTATCCCCATGGGGCGCACCAGTACTGTTTGTCAAGAAAAAGGACGGGAGTATGCGACTGTGTATCGACTATCGAGAACTAAATAAGCTGACCATTAAGAACAAGTACCCGTTACCAAGGATCGATGATTTGTTTGACCAATTGCGAGGCGCTGTATGGTTTTCTAAAATTAATTTAAGATCCGGATATCATCAACTGAAGATCAAGCCTGAAGACATTCCGAAGACCGCGTTCAGAACCAGATATGGGCATTATGAGTTTCTAGTGATGGCATTTGGATTAACCAATGCACCAGCAGCTTTCATGGATCTGATGAATCGAGTATTTAAGAAGTATTTGGATAAATTTGTGATCGTGTTCATAGATGATATTCTGATCTATTCTAAAGCAGAAGAGGAACATGCAGAGCACTTAAGAATAGTTTTGGAGATACTGCGACAGGAGAAATTGTACGCAAAGTTTTCTAAGTGTGAATTTTGGTTAAAAGAAGTACGATTTCTTGGGCACGTGATTAGCAATAAAGGAGTGGAAGTGGATCCAGCAAAGATTGAAGCCATAATCAATTGGGAGAGGCCAAAAACACCAACGAAAGTAAGAAGTTTCATGGGATTGGCAGGTTACTACAGAAGATTTATGCAAGATTTTGCAAAGATAGCTACGCCATTGACAAAGCTTACCAGGAAGAACCAGAAATTTGAATGGGATGAGAAATGCGAAGAGAGTTTCCAGGAATTAAAGAATAGATTAGTATCTTCTCCAGTGTTAGTCTTGCCAGATGATCAAGGAAATTTTGTGATTTATAGTGACGCGTCGTACAAAGGATTGAGATGTGTTTTGATGCAGCATGACAAGGTGATAGCCTATGCTTCAAGATAGTTGAAACCACATGAAGAAAAGTATCCAACTCATGATCTTGAATTGGCATCTATAGTGTTTGCATTGAAGATTTGGAGGCATTATCTTTATGTGGAAAAGTGCGAGATCTACACGGACCACAAGAGTTTGAAATATATTTTTACCCAGAAGGAATTAAACATGAGACAACGAAGATGGTTAGAACTAATCAAGGATTACGACTGTACTTTAACTATCATCCAGGTAAAGCAAATGTGGTGGCCAACACTCTGAGCAGAAAAGAAAGGTTAAATATGATAACTTCATCCGAGGAATTAATCAGGGAATTTGAAAAGCTGGAAATAGAGGTTAGTATTCCAAGTATGTCTACAGAGGTATTGTGTGCAATGTCTTTTCAACCAGAATTATTAGAGAAAATAAGAAGATGTCAGGAAGAAGTAATGAGCCATGAACGAGACAGTTTGACAGGAGAAGAAATAGGGAGTCAAAAGGATGATAAAGGGATATTAAGATTTTCTTCCAGAATATGGATACCCAACATAGCCGAGCTGAAAGATGAAATTCTTCGAGACGCTCACAACTCTAGATACTCAATTCATCCCGGGAGTACGAAGATGTATAGAGACTTAAGAGAAAACTTTTGGTGGCCAAGCATGAAGAAAGAAATTGCAGAATGGGTAAGTAAGTGTTACACTTGCCAGCGAGTCAAAGAGGAACATCAAAGGCCCAGTGGACTGATACAACCATTGGACATTCCAGAATGGAAGTGGGAGCATATCACGATGGATTTCGTAGTTGGATTACCGAGGACCAGGGCGAATCATGATGCTATTTGGGTTATTATCGATAGATTGATGAAGTCGGCGCATTTTCTTCCTATCAATGAAAGATTCTCAATGGATAAATTGGTTCGGTTATATCTTAAGGAAATTGTGACTCGACATGGAGTTCCAGTATCCATAGTTTCAGACAGAGATCCTCGATTTAATTCAAGATTTTGGAGAAGTTTTCAAGATTATCTAGGAACGAAGCTGAACATGAGTACTGCGTATCATACGCAGACAGACGGTCAATGTGAAAGGATGATTCAGACTATTGAAGATATGCTGAGGGTATGTGTACTAGATTTTGAAGGGAGTTGGGACGAGCATTTGCCATTAGTTGAATTCTCCTACAACAACAGTTATCATGCCAGTATTGGAATGCCGCCTTACGAAGCCTTGTATGGGAAAAGATGCAGATCTCCAATATGTTGGGAAGAAGTTGGTGAGAGAAAGATTTTGGGTCCAGAATTTATCCAGCAGACGAAAGAGAAAATAGAACTTATTCGGAAACGATTGATAGCGGCTCAAGATCGTCAACGCAAATATGCTGATCCTATCAGAAAGGATATGGAATTTGAAGTTGGTGAAACAGTGCTATTAAAAGTTTCTCCTTGGAAGGGTTTATCAAGATTTGGAAAGAAAGGAAAGCTGAGTCCACGATATGTTGGTACTTTTGAGATCTTGAAGCGTGTGGGAAAGGTTGCTTATGAATTAGCGTTACCCCCTCACATGCAGCATATTCACAACGTGTTCCACATGTCAATATTGAAGCGTTGTTTGCCTGATTCGAACCATGTGATAGAATACGAGCCAATCGAGATCCAGCCAGATTTATCTTTTGTAGAGCAACCAGTGCAGATTTTAGATAAGAAAGAAAGAGTACTTAGGAATAAGTCTGTATCTTTAGTGCGAGTCTTGTGGAGGAATCCCAAGGTTAAAGAGTCGACTTGGGAATTGGAAAGCGAAATGCGATCCAAGTATCCTTATTTATTTTTCTAGGCTGATTCTGAGGACAGAATCCTGTTAAGGGGGGTAGATTGTAATATCCAATATATTTTCAAATATTATTATTATTATTCGGAATTGTTTATGTGATTTTATGTGAACTTTGGTGAATTATCTGAAAAGTAGAATTGATATCTGAATGTTTATATGTGACATTATTTGAATATTTGAATTTTTATATGTCCAGAGTAAAATATAGATAATTGTGGTATTTTTCTGTTATTTTTTGGAGTGTTATATGATTTTATAATGATTTATGAATTATTAATTATTTTCAGAATAATTATAAAAATTATTTTATAAAGCCGGGAATCTTCCAACTTCAACCGTTTTTGCGTTTTTACAACCCGAAACTCTTCCGAAAACTCCTTCCTAACCTAATTTGGTAATTTCAGACATTTTCCGTGTTTTGACTTTTTCGATCCGGATTACGGTTTGACCCGTGTACGGCCCGGCGCAATATTTTCAATACGATAATCATTTCGGTGATTAACAAAACCCGTATTCTTAAAAGACGGGATATTTTTACGTTATTTTCGTATATGGTGTTTTATAAAAAGCCCAGTTTTGATAATTATCCAATTCTGGCATTGAATTGTATCGTTTTTACAGTTACTTAGCGGCTAAGCAACTAATTTAACGATCCAAAACGATCCAGAACGATCCAATATTTCATAAATATAAATAGCCTATTTATTATTTCGTTTATTTCATTTATTCATTTGCAACCAGTTAAAATACCGTAAATACAGAGAAAAACCCGAGAAACCGATACGTTCCCGAGAATCAAACACACGAACGAAGGCGTTATCGAACTCCGATTTGGGCGTGCAGCATATCAAAATGAAGCTATCGAAATCTTCTTTCTGAATCAATCATCAGTTTCTGCCCAGAAATCACAGTAATTTTCTTATTTAATTATTTATATTCGAATTATTTGATAATTAAATTATGAAAATTTGTTCTTGATGTTGTTGATGTGATTTGATGCTTCCATGTTGTAGAGTATGTTTTTCTGGTCAATTTGGTATATTATACTTCAAAAATAGGGTTCGGTATCATATAGAAATTTAGGTTTGATTTTCTGAAAATTCTTTGAATATGTGTTCTTGGTGTTCTTGAAAAGTTCCGAGAATCAAACCCAAATTTGAGGGTGATGCAGCCTTCAGAATTTGAAGTATGAGTAACCAAAATGTTCAGATTTTCATGTTCTTTCTGTTTATGCCCTCAAATCATTCAACCGACTAGTGATTTGGAAATTCGTAATTTTAGGGTTTATATCCGAATTTGGGGGTTTTTGATTAAGCAATATTTGGCTTGTTTTGATCATGTATATAGATTGTATATTGCTCAAGCTTTATTTTGGTAGTAAAATCAGTGATTTTAGTGTTGAAACGAATGAAAACGGGATAGTGGCCGGAGGTCGTTCGAGGTCGCCGGTTTTGATTGAGAATTCGTCGGAGAAGACAAACGGTAGATCAGCTGTGGCTGCAGTTGGCATGGTGATGTTGCTGGTAGAGTCGCGAACTGATTGGGGTAGTGAAAAAGGCAGAACAAAAGCCTGAAGGGGAGTGTTTCGCTTCGCCGGAACTTCGCCGGGAAACAGAACCTCGCCGGATTCTGCAATTTTGCGGCGGGTTTCTTCAGTTTCTTGGTGACCCGTTTGGGTCGGTTTTTGACCCGAATTTCGACCCGATTTTAATCCTATAAACCCAGTTGCAAACATCTGAAAACTGTTTCTGAATTTCTGATTTAAAAATAATTCAAAAATCCTATTTTAATTTCTGAAAATTCATTTTATTTATTTTGAAAATCATTATTTCAATTCTGAAAATTTATTTTAATTCAAAAATAAATCCATATTATTTAGTTAATTAATTTTAGTTGATAATTAATTATTTCATTAGTCAATTAATTTAAATATTAATTGATTAATTAATTTAATTAGTTATTAATTAATTTTAATTGATTATTTAATTAGATTTAATTATTTAAAATTGATTTAAAAATTACAAAAAATAAATTCGAGCTTTAAAATATTATTTTAAATTATTTTCCAAACTCAATAATTTTTATAAAATTATTTTCGAGTGTTCAAGCCCTATTATTTAATTATTAAATGATTTGGAGACCCGTTTTATTCCGAAAAATGTTCAAAAATTCATAATAAATCAACCGTTTGTCCGTTTAATACGAAACGAACGTGTACAGACTCAGAAAAATATTGCGCTTCCAATAAAAATACTTTTGAGACCTAATTTCTTTTATATTGCAATGTCATTTGATTTGTGTATCAGTTTGAGTCGGTATTTGATCGATAAATGCTAATATTGACATGATTTTCATTCTGAACGCACTGAGACGTATCTTTTAATGATCTGACTTATGTATTGCATGAATTATGTGATTACGTGTTATACAAATGTCATGATTATGTGTTACGTGATAAGTATGCTATCTGTTTACAGTTTAATATGCCATACTTAGTTATAAACGGTCGGGTAGATGTCAAGACGTAGAGTTACGTCGATTGAGTTTAGTTCTGTCACTTAAGATAGTCCTTTTGTTTATAGAATCGAGTAGCAAGGAGTGCAGTCAAGTGTTAGACGAAGATAGTAGCCAGCAGTTAGAAGCAGAGTTAAAGTAAGAGGTTATTGAGCATACCAGGAAAGTACCCCTAACTTCACTTATCATTCAAGTGACGTTCATTTCTAATCATATTATGCAAGTACCTATATCTTTATTTATCATTCAATTGATATTGACTCTGGACTTTATTCTTTCAATATCCATACTATTATAAGTTCAGAATAGTTAAACGTTTTATGTTTCGCTATGAATTACTCTATACAGTGAAGTTTTGAATTGAGATTAGCGAATAACTAATTATTCTGGTTATTTCGCCATTGGTTGTTGATAAAACTCCGGACCATGAGAAATGGGGAGTTATGTGGTTAAGGATGTCATTTGATTCGACTCCTTTGACGGAAAATTGTTTTTTTTATGGGATGGATGGTTGCGTAAGAGGCCGTGGCGGCGGTCCAGTGTGAGCTATGTGTTATACAGGATATAACACCTTGCTAGGCCAATATGTGCCTTGGGTACCTTTGTTTAGTTGGATATGCTTCGGTATACCGGTGTTGCTCCGCGGCTGATCACCGGCAGCAACACACCGTCGTTCGAGGATTCCAATCCCAAAACATAATATATTGCAATTATTGTTTATTATCAAATTTATATCAGTTTTGATACTGTTCAGTTATCGTAGTTGGTTTTGTTCATCAGATATACTGTTGTTATTCCAAATCATAAGCTATTTACTACTTGCTGAGCATTTCTTTCGCTCATACTTGTTTCTTATCTTGATTCTTTCAGCTAGGACAGGGCAAGCTTAAGTTCCAGGCCTGACCAGAGGTTATGTGCTTGTAAATAGTTAGTGAGTTTCCAGGTAGACAGTTTGGGATGCTTAATTAGTCTAGAGGTTTGTAATAAAATTTGAATAAGTTGTAAAACTAATTAGACTATGGTTTGTAATAACATTTGATTTGTATTAGTGCCTGTTCCATACTATAACCTGTGATCGATCCAGTGTTGGTAAAAGGGGTTGCATTTATTATATTATTCCGCTTTGATTATTTTATTTTGGTTTATTGGCGAGTGACCCCCAAATCTAGACCCCGAGTTTGGAGGGCGTCACAGGTTGGTATCAGAGCTACAGGTTATGGTCACTGAAACAGGCGTAGGATTGTCATAGATGAGTCATAGGAAGATCACATAAGATAGGCGCGTATAGTTTAGTTTTTATAGGATTAAATTTAGGTTATTGGGTTAGGTTGTAGTTAAGTTGTTTAGGTTTCCTGTTTTGCGTTTAGCTTTAGGCCTTGTGTCATTGCCCTGCTATTTTGTTGGTTTAGTTAAGATTTTGAGCAAGGATTTAAAAGGGTTGGATAATTCGGAGTAAATTTTCTTTGTGTTATTATTCTTGAGATAATAAGCAGGATTATGTGATAATCATGTCGCTTGTGTTAATAAGGTAGCAAGTTTATGATATTCAGGGAAGAGATACTATTTGCGAATTTTGATATGCTAAGGAATTGCTACATATTTGACACAATGCTTGACAGATTATTATATATGTTGCTTGTTTCTTATCAGAATAATGGCACCAAAGAGAAGGAATAATTCAGGAGAGGGTAGTCCGAGAGCCGTACAGATCCAGCGATTATCCAGATGTTGGGACTGATGCAGCAGCAGATGTTACATCTTACGCAGCAGCAACAACAGCAGCAACAACAACAGCAGCAGCGAGCAGCACCACCTGCAGTAACTTTTAAGCAGTTTCAAGCAGTGAAGCCACCTGAGTTCAAGGGAAGTGCTGATCCTGTGGAAGCCAATGCATGGCTCAAGGAAATGGAAAAGGCTTTTGAATTAGTCGGAGCAGGAGCTGAGCAGAAGACCAAGTTTGCAAGTTACTTTCTGAAGGGTGAGGCGAACTATTGGTGGGAATCCATACGAGCATTGGAAAGAGGTGAGTTTATAACCTGGGAGCGATTCACAGAGCTGTTTCTAGAAAAATATTTCCCGAGGTATATGAAGAACCAAATGGAGATCAAATTCTTGAACTTGACCCTGAGAGATCTTACTGTGGCTGAGTACGAGGCTAAGTTTACTGAATTGGCAAGGTTTGTGCTAGACCAGGTTGATACAGATGAAAAGAAAGCAAGAAGGTTTAAGCAGGGATTGAAATTTTGGATTCAGAACAGAGTGGCCATGTTTGAGTTGACTTCATATGTGGCAGTGGTTCAGAAAGCAATGGTGATCGAAAGTAGGAGTGATATGTATCAGAAAGGGAAGGATGGGAAGAAAAGGAAAATAGAAACCTCAAGAGGAGGCCAGCAACAAGGTAACTTCCAGGGCCGTTTCAATAAAAGGCCAGAGTTTCAGGACAATAAGAGTGTGGGATTTAAGAAACCACAACCAGGAAATGTGAACCGTTTTCAGAATTAAAATCAGCAAAGACCCAATCGTCCACCTGCGTCAGAGTGCAAATTTTTTGGTAGAAGGCATTTTGGGATTTGTAAGGCTAATGTGTTGTGTTATAAGTGCAATCAGAAGGGACACTATGCTAATGAGTGTCGAAGTCAGACTACAGCTCAGAAATCAGGGACACTGTGCTTTAAATGTGGAAAGATGGGGCATATTACCAGGGACTGCCAGACAACTGAACCAACTGCTAATGTGCCAAGGATTGAAGGACCACCAGCAAAGGACCAGCCAAAGGCTAGGACATTCAATATGACTATGAAGGATGCTGTTCAGAGTTCAGACGTGGTTGCAGGTACGCTTCCAGTCAACTCCGTAGATGCTAAAGTTTTATTTGATTCTGGAGCTACGAGGTCATTTATTTCTCAAGATTTTGTCGATAAACTGCATTACGAAGTTAAGTTGTTAGAACAAGCATTAATGATAGAGTTAACTAATAAGGATCAAGTTTCCGTCGACCGAGTGTGCCCGAGGTGCGATATTGAAATAGGAGGACATCATTTCTATGCCAACTTGATACCTTTTAAGTTGGGAGAATTTGATGTTATTTTAGGAATGGATTGGTTGTTAGAAAATAACGCTCGGATTGATTGTAAGAATAGGAAAGTGAGACTTCAGACCTTGGATAGTAAGAAGAAGGTAATATTTCGAGGAAATAGGCAAGAGAAGAAGTTCTTAACAATCGCTCAAGTGAAGAAGTTATTGCGCCAGAATTGCGAAGCGTATTTGGCTCATGTGGTAGACACCAACAAAGAAGTTCCAGCACTAGAAGCGATTCCAGTTGTCAACGAATTTTCAGATGTCTTTCCAGAAGATCTACCAGGATTACCTCCCGACAGAGAAATTGAGTTTGCAATTGATCTAGCACCCGGAACAGAACCAGTTTCTAAACCTCCGTACCGGATGACACCAGTGGAGATGAAAGAATTGGCAACTCAGCTGCAAGATCTTTTGGAAAAAGGAGTTATAAGACCCAGTGTATCCCAATGGGGCGCACCAGTACTGTTTGTCAAGAAAAAGGACGGGAGTATGCGACTGTGTATCGACTATCGAGAACTAAATAAGCTGACCATTAAGAACAAGTACCCGTTACCAAGGATCGATGATTTGTTTCACCAATTGCGAGGCGCTGTATGGTTTTCTAAAATTGATTTAAGATCCGGATATCATCAACTGAAGATCAAGCCTGAAGACATTCCGAAGACCGTGTTCAGAACTAGATATGGGCATTATGAGTTTCTAGTGATGGCATTTGGATTAACCAATGTACCAGCAGCTTTCATGGATCTGATGAATCGAGTATTTAAGAAGTATTTGGATAAATTCGTGATCGTGTTCATAGATGATATTCTGATCTATTCTAAAGTAGAAGAGGAACATGCAGAGCACTTAAGAATAGTTTTGGAGATACTGCGACAGGAGAAATTGTACGCAAAGTTTTCTAAGTGTGAATTTTGGTTAAAAGAAGTACGATTTCTTGGGCACGTGATTAGCAATAAAGGAGTGGAAGTGGATCCAGCAAAGATTGAAGCATAATCAACTGGGAGAGGCCAAAAACACCAACGAAAGTAAGAAGTTTCATGGGATTGGCAGGTTACAACAGAAGATTTGTAAAAGATTTTGCAAAGATAGCTACGCCATTGACAAAGCTTACCAGGAAGAACCAGAAATTTGAATGGGATGAGAAATGCGAAGAGAGTTTCCAGGAATTAAAGAATAGATTAATATCTTCTCCAGTGTTAGTCTTGCCAGATGATCAAGGAAATTTTGTGATTTATAGTGACGCGTCGTACAAAGGATTGGGATGTGTTTTGATGCAGCATGACGAGGTGATAGCCTATGCTTCAAGACAGTTGAAACCACATGAAGAAACGTATCCAACTCATGATCTTGAATTGGCAGCTATAGTGTTTGCATTGAAGATTTGGAGGCATTATTTTTATGTGGAAAAGTGCGAGATCTACACGGACCACAAGAGTTTGAAATATATTTTTACCCAGAAGGAATTAAACATGAGACAACGAAGATGGTTAGAACTAATCAAGGATTACGACTGTACTATTAACTATCATCCAGGTAAAGCAAATGTGGTGGCCGACGCTCTGAGCAGAAAAGAAAGGTTAAATATGATAACTTCATCCGAGGAATTAATCAGGGAATTTGAAAAGCTGGAAATAGAGGTTAGTATTCCAAGTATGTCTACAGAGGTATTGTGTGCAATGTCTTTTCAACCAGAATTATTAGAGAAAATAAGAAGATGTCAGGAAGAAGTAATGAGCCATGAACGAGACAGTTTGACAGGAGAAGAAATAGGGAGTCAAAAGGATGATAAAGGGATATTAAGATTTTCTTCCAGAATATGGATACCCAACATAGCCGAGCTGAAAGATGAAATTCTTCGAGACGCTCACAACTCTAGATACTCAATTCATCCCGGGAGTACGAAGATGTATAGAGACTTAAGAGAAAACTTTTGGTGGCCAAGCATGAAGAAAGAAATTGCAGAATGGGTAAGTAAGTGTTACACTTGCCAGCGAGTCAAAGCGGAACATCAAAGGCCCAGTGGACTGATACAACCATTGGACATTCCAGAATGGAAGTGGGAGCATATCACGATGGATTTCGTAGTTGGATTACCGAGGACCAGGGCAAATCATGATGCTATTTGGGTTATTATCGATAGATTGACGAAGTCGGCGCATTTTCTTCCTATCAATGAAAGATTCTCAATGGATAAATTGGTTCGGTTATATCTTAAGGAAATTGTGACTCGACATGGAGTTCCAGTATCCATAGTTTCAGACAGAGATCCTCGATTTAATTCAAGATTTTGGAGAAGTTTTCAAGATTGTCTCGGAACGAAGCTGAACATGAGTACTGCGTATCATACGCAGACAGATGATCAAAGTGAAAGGATGATTCAGACTATTGAAGATATGCTGAGGGTATGTGCACTAGATTTTGAAGGGAGTTGGGACGAGCATTTGCCATTAGTTGAATTCTCCTACAACAACAGTTATCATGCCAGTATTGGAATGCCGCCTTACGAAGCCTTGTATGGGAAAAGATGCAGATCTCCAATATGTTGGGAAGAAGTTGGTGAGAGAAAGATTTTGGGTCCAGAATTTATCCAGCAGACGAAAGAGAAAATAGAACTTATTCGGAAACGATTGATAGCGGCTCAAGATCGTCAACGCAAATATGCTAATCCTATCAGAAAGGATATGGAATTTGAAGTTGGTGAAACAGTGCTATTAAAAGTTTCTCCTTGGAAGGGTTTATCAAGATTTGGAAAGAAAGGAAAGCTGAGTCCACGATATGTTGGTCCTTTTGAGATCTTGAAGCGTGTGAGAAAGGTTGCTTATGAATTAGCGTTACCCCCTCACATGCAGCATATTCACAACGTGTTCCACGTGTCAATGTTGAAGCGTTGTTTGCCTGATTCGAACCATGTGATAGAATACGAGCCAATCGAGATCCAGCCAGATTTATCTTTTGTAGAGCAACCAGTGCAGATTTTAGATAAGAAAGAAAGAGTACTTAGGAATAAGTCTGTATCTTTAGTGCGAGTCTTGTGGAGGAATCCCAAGGTTGAAGAGTCGACTTGGGAATTGGAAAGCAAAATGCGATCCAAGTATCCTTATTTATTTTCCTAGGCTGATTCTGAGGACAGAATCCTGTTAAGGGGGGTAGATTGTAATATCCAATATATTTTCAAATATTATTATTATTCGGAATTGTTTATGTGATTTTATGTGAACTTTGGTGAATTATCTGAAAAGTAGAATTGATATATGAACGTTTATATGTGACATTATTTGAATATTTAAATTTTTATATGTCCAGAGTAAAATATAGATAATTGTGGTATTTTTCTGGTAATTTTTGGAGTGTTATATGATTTTATAATGATTTATGAATTATTAATTATTTTCAGAATAATTATAAAAATTATTTTATAAAGCCGGGAATCTTCCAACTTCAACCATTTTTGCGTTTTTACAACCCGAAACTCTTCCGAAAACTCCTTCCTAACCTAATCTGGTAATTTCGGATATTTTCCGTGTTTTGACTTTTTCGATCCGGATTACGGTTTGACCCGTGTACGGCCCGGCGCAATATTTTCAATACGATAATCATTTCGGTGATTAACAAAACCCGTATTCTTAAAAGACGGGATATTTTTACGTTATTTTCGTATATGGTGTTTTATAAAAAGCCCAGTTTTGATAATTATCCAATTCTAGTATTGAATTGTATCGTTTTTACAGTTACTTAGCGGCTAAGCAACTAATTTAACGATCCAAAATGATCCAGAACGATCCAATATTTCATAAATATAAATAGCCTATTTATTATTTCGTTTATTCCATTTATTCATTTGCAACCAGTTAAAATACCGTAAATACAGAGAAAAACCCGAGAAACCGATACGTTCCCGAGAATCAAACACACGAACGAAGGCGTTATCGAACTCCGATTCGGGCGTGCAGTATATCAAAACGAAGCTCTCGAAATCTTCTTTCTGAATCAATCATCAGTTTCTGCCCAGAAATCACAGTAATTTTCTTATTTAATTATTTATATTCGAATTATTTGATAATTAAATTATGAAAATTTGTTCTTGATGTTGTTGATGTGATTTGATGCTTCCATGTTGTAGAGTATATTTTTCTGGTCAATTTGGTATATTATACTTCAAAAATAGGGTTCGGTATCATATAGAAATTTAGGTTTGATTTTTTGAAAATTCTTTGAATATGTGTTCTTGGTGTTCTTGAAAAGTTCCGAGAATCAAATCCAAATTTGAGGGTGATGCAGACTTCAGAATTTGAAGTATGAGTAACCAAAATGTTCAGATTTTCATGTTCTTTCTGTTTATGCCCTCAAATCATTCAACCAACTAGTGATTTGGAAATTCGTAATTTTAGGGTTTATATCCGAATTTGGGGGGTTTTGATTAAGCAATATTTGGCTTGTTTTGATCATGTATATAGATTGTATATTGCTCAAGCTTTATTTTGGTAGTAAAATCAGTGATTTTAGTGTTGAAACGAATGAAAACGGGATAGTGGCCGGAGGTCGTTCGAGGTCACCGGTTTTGATTGAGAATTCGCCGGAGAAGACGAACGGTAGATCAGCTGTGGCTGCAGTTGGCACAGTGATGTTGCTGGTAGAGTCGCGAACGGATTGGGGTAGTGAAAACGGCAGAACAAAAGCCTGAAGGGGAGTGTTTCGCTTCGCCGGAACTTCGCCGGGAAACAGAACCTCGCCGGATTCTGCAATTTTGCGGCGGGTTTCTTCAGTTTTTTGGTGACCCGTTTGGGTCGGTTTTTGACCCGGATTTCGACCCGATTTTAATCCTATAAACCCAGTTGCAAACATCTGAAAACTATTTCTGAATTTCTGATTTAAAAATAATTCAAAAATCCTATTTTAATTTCTGAAAATTCATTTTATTTATTTTGAAAATCATTATTTCAATTCTGAAAATTTATTTTAATTCAAAAATAAATCCATATTATTTAGTTAATTAATTTTAGTTGATAATTAATTATTTCATTAGTCAATTAATTTAAATATTAATTGATTAATTAATTTAATTAGTTATTAATTAATTTTAATTGATTATTTAATTAGATTTAATTATTTAAAATTGATTTAAAAATTTTGAAAAATAAATTCGAGCTTTAAAATATTATTTTAAATTATTTTCCAAACTCGATAATTTTTATAAAATTATTTTCGAGTGTTCAAGCCCTATTATTTAATTATTAAATGATTTGGAGACCCGTTTTATTCCGAAAAATGTTCAAATTTCATAATAAATCAACCGTTTGTCCGTTTAATACGAAACGAACGTGTACAGACTCAGAAAAATATTGCGCTACCAATAAAAATACTTTTGAGACCTAATTTCTTTTATATTGCAATGTCATTTGATTTGTGTATCAGTTTGAGTCGGTATTTGATCGATAAATGCTAATATTGACCTGATTTTCATTCTGAACGCACTGAGACGTATCTTTTAATGATCTGACTTATGTATTGCATGAATTATGTGATTACGTGTTATACAAATGTCATGATTATGTGTTATGTGATAAGTATGCTATCTGTTTACAGTTTAATATGCCATGCTTAGTTATAAACGGTCGGGTAGATGTCAAGACGTAGAGTTACGTCGATTGAGTTTAGTTCTGTCACTTAAGATAGTCCTTTTGTTTATAGAATCGAGTAGCAAGGAGTGCAGTCAAGTGTTAGACGAAGATAGTAGCCAACAGTTAGAAGCAGAGTTAAAGTAAGAGGTTATTGAGCATACCAGGCAAGTACCCCTAACTTCACTTATCGTTCTAGTGACGTTCATTTCTAATCATATTATGCAAGTAACTATATCTTTATTTATCATTCAATTGATATTGACTCTGGACTTTATTCTTTCAATATCCATACTATTCTAAGTTCAGAATAGTTAAACGTTTTATGTTTCGCTATGAATTACTCTATACAGTGAAGTTTTGAATTAAGATTAGCGAATAACTAATTGTTCTGGTTATTTCACCATTGGTTGTTGATAAAACTCCGGACCATGAGAAATGGGGAGTTATGTGGTTAAAGATGTCATTTGATTCGACTCCTTTGACGGAAAATTGTTTTTTTTATGGGATGGATGGTTGCGTAAGAGGCCGTGGCGGCGGTCCAGTGTGAGCTATGTGTTATACAGGATATAACACCTTGCTAGGCCAATATGTGCCTTGGGTACCTTTGTTTAGTTGGATATGCTTCGACATACCGGTGTTGCTCCGCGGCTGATCACCAGCGGCAACACACCGTCGTTCGAGGATTCCAATCCCAAAACATAATATATTGCAAATATTGTTTATTATCAAATTTATATCAGTTTTGATACTGTTCAGTTATCGTAGTTGGTTTTGTTCATCAAATATACTGTTGTTATTCCAAATCATAAGCTATTTACTACTTGCTGAGCATTTCTTTCGCTCATACTTGTTTCTTATCTTGATTCTTTCAGCTAGGACAGGGCAAGCTTAAGTTCCAGGCCTGACCAGAGGTTATGTGCTTGTAAATAGTTAGTGAGTTTCCAGGTAGACAGTTTGGGACGCTTAATTAGTCTAGAGGTTTGTAATAAAATTTGAATAAGTTGTAAAACTAATTAGACTATGGTTTGTAATAACATTTGATTTGTATTAGTGCCTGTTCCATACTATAACCTGTGATCGATCCAGTGTAGGTAAAAGGGGTCGTATTTATTATATTATTCCACTGTGATTATTTTATTTTGGTTTATTGGCGAGTGACCCCCAAATCTAGACCCGGGGTTTGGAGGGCGTCACAGTTAGGGTTGTTCATCTCAGTCAGAATAAAAGAATATGAAAGGAATTCAAAATCAAATGAATAAAATTGAAAAGATTTCAAAGCTAATATTTCTGAAGGAAATGAAGTCCAGAGAAAAAAATTCTGGCATAAAATGAATAAATGGGTGTTAGGGAATATATCCTCTAACAGATACTTCCTTTGAGAGAGGTCAAAAGAAATTATAGAAAGAGAAGGTATTGCCAAAGTCTTAATATTTATCTTCAATTTGAACTCTCCAGTTGATTCGCCATCTGATTCTAGACGCTTCTTCATGTTCCAAGGATATCGATAATCTTCATCGTCGTCAAAACGTAGTAGCCTCGAAAGGTTCCACCATAGAAGTTTGTAGCTTCCCGGAATCCCATCCAGCTCAGCATAACCATCTCAAACGAATGCGCCTATCTTAACTTACTCGTTGGTACTATATCCGATAGTCCAACAAGAACTCGATATGAGCTCAAACGTCCTCACATAGCTATACACACTCCTACACACTCTCGTTTCTAGTTTACTATAACCTCAGCTCTGATACCAACCTGTAACGCCCCCAAATCTGGGGTCAGAGGATTTGGTCGTCACTATGAAACCTCAATCCAAATTAACCTGTTTAATCAATAATTAAATGCCAGCGGAAGATATTTAACATTTATGACCCCAACTAATCCAAGATCTTTTAAGGATACAGTTCTAGAAACAAGATATCCAAATTCCACAAATAATTTTTTCTCTTTCTTTTAAAACTCTTTTTAACAAATTCCAACTCAAAACTAAACCCACTAGTATAACTTCGAATTGAAGTACACTAGGCATAAATAAAATATACAACTATAATATAATATAATATAAATAACTTTACACAATAAAACTTACACTAGTCCGCAACCCTGGACCAACCACCTTCCAAAAGCTTCTTCTTTGCTTCCTCGAATTACGCAGCTAACTAGCGCAAGCTAATCCTCACTGGAGGTTAAATTTAAAAACAGGCAAGTATGAGCGGAAGAAATGCTCAGAAAGATCATTATAGCATATATATATGGTGGTTTTGATATAAAATTGACATCTGCATTAGAGCAGAACATTTTTAATCATAATTGCTGAATCATAAAATTTTAGTTGAGGAATCCCATAATTGATTCCTTAATTGTATTCAAAACCATTTTGATATTTTTGAGCGAAATGCTTCAGCAATACTTTGAATCTTGACGAGAATAAAACTCGTAAAACAGTGTTTACGGAATTATCGTAAACAGTAACAACATGAAACAATGATTATAGAATGAATCATAAACTTTATTAAAAACTCAACTCTTGATATTAATATTCATTTTGATGTCATATCAAATTAGATATCAATCCGAACTTTGATGCTCACAACCTATCCGTGCTAAAATATGGAAGTCAACATCAATCATCTGCATTAATACCACCTTTGATATTTAACAACAACTTAAATATCAACATCAATCAGTAACCAAATCCAAAACTGTATTCCACCTTTATTCAAAACCAAAATAGTTGATAAAACATTCCTTATAAGATTATCAAAAACAATATAATAATTTAGATTGGAATCCTCGAATGACGGTGTGTTGCCGCCGGTGATCAGCCGCGGAGCAACACCGGTATGCCGAAGCATATCCAACTAAACAAATGGGGCACCCAAGGCACATATTGGCCTATTGGTGTTATATCCTGTATAATACCTAACTCTCGGCTGGACCGCCGTCGCGGCCTCTTACGCAACCATCCAATCTTAAAACGTTTTATTGAGAGGGGTCATAATACTCGACACCCTTATAAACTTTTATTGGCCCATTAATTTGGGCAGAAAACCAAAACAACATCATCTTTCTCAAAATCCACAACATTTATAAATCCGATAATTGGATAAGTAAAATCACTGACTACTCTGAACATAGAATAGCGGAAGAATACTTGCATAAACAGATTTATTTAATTCAGCGATATGTAAAACATTTAACTATTCCGAACTAAATAGTGAAAGTAATACTTGCATGATACGATTCAAAATAAATATCACTTGAACAATGAGTGATGATAGAAATACTTGCCTTTGGATTTTAGCAGTTAGTCACACTCGTAAAGACGCATCTATTCTGACATTCTGTCTTAAAACATCACCGTCCTTCTTTTCAACTCTTGACTGATATGCTGCTCCTGCGATGGCTAGAAGCCAGACACCCAATACCATTCCATTTCATTCTTTATCCAACGTCTTGTCCCGATCAACTCGAGAGATCCGTATCTATAATTAAAAGATATAGCTTTAATTATCTAAACGATAATCACTCGATGAACTGCGCGTCAAAATCTTATTGTCTACCCATACGATAGCCCACACATAATTATAATAGACAAATACAGAACTCTTGATCCACATATACACATAATTCACATAGCACATAAGCATATAACTCATGTATCACATAATTCATATAACATAATACTCGGTTAATCAGAAGGGTCGACTCGATATGTTTAAAACTGAAATTGGGTTAAAAATATGATTTATCGATGAATAATCGACTCAGAATCATTCGTAAAACAAGCGACCTTTCGAAACAAAAGGATTTGGGCCTCGAAAGTATTTTTATTGAAAGCAGAATATTTTTCTGAGTCTGTACGCGTTCGTTTCGTATTAAACGGACGAACGGTTAATTTATTATGAATAAAATAAGAAATAAATAGAAACAAATCAAATAATAATAATATTAATTGACTTTTAAATACCAAAATATAATTTTTAAAAGCTTAAAACCCTTTTAAGATTTATTTGAATTAATCATAAATAATTGTATTTTCTTTAACTAGTTATAAATAAAATTAATCGATTAAATGAATTAACCAATTAATTAAACCTATAAATAATTAATTAAAATGAATTATAAACAATTAAAACAAATATGAAATTTTGAAATGAATAACATAAATAATTCTTGAAACTTGAAACAATTAACAAAATAATTTCTATAATTATAATTAATAAGTAAATGATTTTTGAAATAAAATAAGAAATGATTTTTAAAATCAGAAAATGAATTTTTTTAAATAAAAGTAAAAAGAAACAGCAAAAACAGGTTTTACAATTACTGTCTTCTTCCTTAACAGATCAAACGGCGGAGTAGGGGGGAAGTCTCGCCGGGAAACGGGAAAGACGACCGGAACGATGAACTCGTCGCCGGTTTCTGGAAAACCAGAAATTCGGCCGACGTTTCGTCGGTTTCCGGCGTCCTATAATCAACAAAATCAGTACTGATTCCTCTGGTTTTTAACGTCAAACTGCTCTAAATCATAATCTAAACTCGATTACGATCCTAACATTACCATGGCAACACCAGAACTTAATTTTCGGTCAAAATCAACAATTCTCCGATGAACTCATCGGAAACTTCGGTTTTTAGCGATTCTACAACCAAATCAAATGAATAAGAGCTCAAATTGAAGCTAGGAACGTTTACAATCTACTCAGGTCATCACAAACAATCAAAAACCACTAAATCATAAACCCCCAAAAATTCGAATATTACCCTAAAAATCGATTTTAAAATTTAACAACTGTTGGAACGATTTGATGATATAAAATTATAGAGAATCGTCTGTGATTCATTTTGGTTATTCATACTTGTGATTTGGTGTTCAATAACACCTTCAAAATTAACTTTGATTTTCAGAATTCTCCAAGAACACCAAGAACACCAAGAACACATATTCAAGAAATTTTCAAAAAATCAAACCTTAATTTCTATATGATATTGAACTCTATTTTTGAAGTATAATATACCAAATCGACCAGAAAAACATGCTCTACAATATGGAAGCATCAAATCACATCAACAACATCAAGAACAAAAATTCATAATTTAATTATCAAATAATTCGAATATAAATAATTAAATAAGAAAATTACCATAATTTCTGGGAAGAAACTGATGAATGATTCAGAAAGAAGATTTCGAGAGCTTCGTTTTGATATGCTGCACGCCCGAATCGGAGTTCGATAACGCCTTCGTTCGTGTGTTTGATTCTCGGGAACGTATCGGTTTCTTGGGTTTTTCTCTGTATTTACGGTATTTTAACTGGTTGCAAATGAATAAACCGAATAAACGAAATAAGAAATAGGCAATTTATATTTATGGAATATTGAATCGTTCTGGATCATTTTGGATCGTTAAATTAGTTAATTAGCCGCTAAGTAACTATAAAAACGATACAATTCAATACCAGAATTGGATAATTATAGAAACCGGGCTTTTTATAAAACACCATATACGAAAATAATATAAAAATATCCCGTCTTTCGAGAATACGGGTTTTTGTTGATTACCGAAATGATTATTGTATCGAAAATTTTGTGCCAGGCCGCACATGGGTCAAACCGTAATTCGGATCGAAAATGTCAAAACACGGAAAATGTCCGGAATTACCAGATTAGGTTAGGAAGGAGTTTTCGGAAGAGTTTCGGGTTGTAAAAATGCAAAAACGGTTGAAGTTTGACGATTCCCGGCTTTATAAAATAGTTTTGGTAATTACTCAGAAAATAATTAATAATTCATAAATCATTATAAAATCATCTAACAGTCCAAAAATTACCAGAAAAATATCACAATTATCTATATTTTATTCTGGACATATAAAAATTCAAATACTCACATAATATTACGTATAAACACCCAAACATCAATTCTAATTATCAGATAATTTACTAAAATTCACATAAAATCACATAAATTATTCCAAATAATTATAAAAATAAGATTTTTGTTATTTCTAAAGAACTAACAATGAGATTTACAGAAGGGGGGTTGAATGTAAATCTCAAAACTTTTTCAAGTTTTGAGCAGTTTATAAAGACTGTGTGTTCAAGATGAACAAGTGTGTGAATTGCTTTAAGCTGATACAGACAGATATATATTCAAACACAAATGTAAAGAACACAATAAACCTTTAAAAACTTTTCTGGTGGATTTGTTGTTCCACCAGAGATGGTATTTCAGAAATTCTGTGATCTAAGAATTTGATCACAGCTGCATCCTAGTACAAACTAGATAATTTTTCTCTCAAGATTTTTCTAAACAGCTCTGGAAAAATTCTTTTCTAATTACTAGCTACTACTTGGTTTATATATTACCAAGTTTACAAGTGAAGACGAGGATACAATAAAATAATAAAGTAAGATCTCCACTTGTTTCTTCTCCAGTTCACTCCAGTGCTTTGTTGACTTAATGTCTCTTTATACTAGAGTAGAACGGCTGCTTTTTCTGATGTTCCTGAAATTAGGCTGCCACATTTCAGTTATCTCTGTTCACCCACGTGCCTCTGTTTGTAGGTACAACTACCACTTATCAACGGTTAATCAACAGAACATCCGTTGAAGCTTTCATCCGTTGATGCACTCATCCGTTGAAGGATGTTATCCGTTGAAGCTTTAGAGACATCCGTTGAAGCTTAGCTTCTCATCCGTTGAAGGTCTTTAAGTCATCCGTTGATACCACTTCATTTATACAAAATTACAAGGCATGAAATATTTACAATTGGCCTTCCTATCTGCATATCTTCTAGTAGTCAACATGACTCATAGTTTCTCTCAACTTCTAAGAATTACATCTTAAATACAGAGACTGAAATATGCTACAACACTAGACTTATTTCTAAGTAAAGCTACACCATCAACGGATAGCCAAAGTGGTCTTATCCGTTGAGGCTACAGACACTGAATTTCTACTTAAGTGTTTTGTTAAACATATCATCAAACTAATGCACATATATTCCTAACAATCTCCCCCTATTTATGTCTATAAGAATTGTAGGCATAAATTCAGGGTTAACTTGATGATAACAAAACACTTAACAGATATATGAATTGAAACTAAGTAGAAATTTGAAAATGCTGCAAAAATGTATGTACTAGGAGGAAATTGAAGATTTACAGTATTTCCAAGGATACTCCTTTAGCCTGAGCAAATCATCTTTTTCTTCTTTGTTCCCTGGTTTTCTTTCCTAGCCCTTTGTCATTTTCCTCAATTTGGAGTTGGAGTTGTCTGAAGAATTCAGCTTCATCTTCAACACTGATATCCAACTTAGATTGCATTTCCTTGAGAGTTTCATTGCTGGCAATCTTGAGTTGGTCTTCAAGTCTGAAAAATCTTCTGACTCCTTTATCATCTCTAAATTCCATCAACCAATGAGGTGATTTGTGAATTGTAATTCCCCTTTCTTGAATGAGTAAAGTCCTGGGTAAAGCATTGGGCTCCCTCCAAGTTTTCCTTATATTGGCAATCTTGTTGAGAATTTCAGTCTTGGCAGTTCTGGTAAAGCCAGAATCCTTTTGTATAGCTGAAAAGACTCTAATCAAGGTAGAGTAGCCTTCATTCAGAATCCTGTGGAGAGGCCATGTTCTTTCCCCAGCTCCTTTGTATCTGAACACTAATCTCTCTGGTAGCTGTCTGTAAGCAGCTATTCCTCTTACATCCTCCAGCTCATCCAGATAGAGTTCAATGTCTGAAATTTCTTTTATGTCACAGATGTGAACATAATCATCTTTAGAAATGGATGGCTTAGGCTTAGGCTTTTGTTTTTGAGTGAATTTCTTAGAGGTTATGGGAGGTGTAGATTTGGGTTTTCTTTTCTGTTTCTTTGGTAGTGGAAGAGTGGTTAGAAAGGTAGGCAATTTGATGGTGTCCCAATCAATAGGTTCCTCTTTTGGAATGATTGGTTCACCATGGATGTTTATAGTGGGATTAGCAACAAGAGGTTCAGGTATGGAAGGTAGTGGTTTAGATATAGATTTGGTTACTTTAGTATTATCTTCACTCCTTCTATGTGCCTTGGCCTTTCTTCTGTTTCCCTTCTGCCATTCCTCTCTTTCTTCCATATTCTCACCAAATATACTCCCAAAAACCTCATCTAGGTTTGCAATCTTGTCTTCACCCCTGACTTCAATTCCTTTCTCTTCTTCAACTTGACTTGACTTTAGCTGTTGTTCAAGCTTTGCTTGTGCTCTTTTGTCAGCCTTTAGTTGCTTGTCTTCTTCCTTCTTGGCTATTGAGAATTTGGGATGTCCTTGCATCACACATATGCTCTTTCCCTCTCTAGAGATAATAGCCCTATTTCTCCTTACAGCCTCATCCATGGTCTCTTTGAGATAAGCAATACTCCTACCTAAAAGCTTGTTCTCATCAGCTTTTGGAGGAGGAAAGTCCACTTCTTTTAAAGGATTCTTTATAGAGTCCTTATTGGATCTTTTATTGGGCTTGAGAATTATAGCTTGTAGTTCTTTGGAAGAAGCTTCTCCATCCTTATGTCTCCCTACTGGCTTGAGCTCCATGTTGATTGGTTCAATCTTTGTGCTATATTTCACAGATGTTGATTTATCTTGTGTAGAGCCAAACAACAGTTGCAACCTTTCATCAATTCTCCTCCTTTGCTCTTTCACTTGAATTTCAGCTGCTGCTAGCTGAATCAAATTAATTCCATCAGGCTTTCCTTTGATTTGAATGATTGGAGAAGTAGTGATGGCAGGAACTAGCACTTTAGATATTTTGATTTTTGTAGATGGCTCTCCTTCCCCTTCCCTTTTACTCTCCCCCTTTTTGTTATCATCAAGGAGAGGGGTCAAGCCTTGTGCTTTTGCCAGTTGCATTAGGAGACTGGTTTGAGATTGTTGGTTGTGAAGAATGGTGGCCACAGAATCTTCAATAACTTGAACTCTGTCTTCCAACTTGGCCAGCCTTTTCTCAGTAACTGATTCCTTTTTCAATCTCAAAACCAAGTCCTGCAATGTACCATAGGGCATGACTGAATCCAATTTTTCAGAACTGTAGGATTTCAAGTCAGCAATATCCTTCCTGAGATCATCCATACTCAGATTCTGCTTTACTTGCTGCAACTTCATGAGATGCAGTGAGTCCAGGTGAGCTTGAAGGATAGCCTTGATACTTGCATGTGAAGTGTTCTGAATGGCCTGTTGAATAGTGTTGATTTGTTTGACTAAGGAGACATTGAATTCCCCTGATCTATACTCCTTTGTCAAAGCCCATTCAGGTAGATTTGGAATTGAACTAGGGCCTTCATCTCCCCCTAAGTTCATGCTTCCATCAAAAGAAACAGAGTCATCATCATCAGAATTTACTCCAAATTCCTCAGATGGCTCACCAGCTGTAGAAGGCATCTTGTTAATAGCAGCTTTATCCCTTTGAAGAGATTCTGTTGTGTGTACTAGATGTAGTGTCTTTTCTGCCTCCTCATTGCCCTGAGCAGCCAACATTTGATAGGCTGACACAGGATGAGTAAAAGTGTCAACATCCAAGGAAATGTTATCAATTACAGCTTTGTAATGTTGCTGAAATTGTCTTTCCTTTTCAGCATCATCCACAATCATTGACTCACTAGCAATGGCTGGTTCCACCCTTATATCTACTGTACCTGCCTTTCTCTCTTTTTCTCTATTTTCTTGCATCAGGGGCTCCCCCTGGCTCACACAACTCACTCCCTCACCTTCACCTACTAAGGTGGTACTCCTCTCACTTACTTTTGCCATGCTGGAAGAAATAGCATGCATTTTTGAGCTCTCAATCTCTCCTTTTGCCTGGGAGCAACCCAGCCTCTCACTCAAATTTTCATTCCCTTCCCTCAATCCTAAGAGTGATTGCACAGTATTCATGTCTTCTACACTTGGAATTGATTCAGTTATGTGTGGAGAGACTATCAACGGATGTGGAATATCCGTTGAAGGTGAAACTGATGTTATCAACGGATAACTGCTGTTAAGCTTATCCGTTGAAGAGCAACCACTTGTCAACGGATGAGTGATATCCGTTGAAGAAGGAAAAGAAGTTGAAATTGAAAGTGATATAACTGTTGAATCTGTGTAGATTGATTTGAGATGTGGTGACACAGATCCTTCAATTATATCTGAAAGAATTTGCGGGTGATCCAACAAATCATCTAAGAGATGATGATCACCTGTATTTGAGTGGGGCTCCTCCCTGAGTTGTAAAGAGGGAGAATCAGGAATTGATGGGAATAACATATCCACATCCAGAGATGGTGATGAAGTGTTTGGTGATTGATGTGTAATTATTGTGAGAGAATGGGGCTGTGACTCCACATTTATTGGAGCCACATCAAACTGAGTTTGAGAAGGCATAGATACAGATGGATGTATCTGTGCAGTGTGTGCACCCTGTGTAGAAGATTGGGTTCTAGCCTTCTTTCTTCTAATAAAAGCTTTTGTTGGTGAGTGTTTGGCTTTAGTGTCCCTCCCTCGTTTGTTCTGTGTTCCTGGTTGGGAACTATTTTCAATAGTAACATCCTTTTGGGAGGATGCAACTAGGGATGTGCTAGATACCTTTTCAACCACCACAGCTTTTTGAGAAACTGTGGCTTGGCTAGCTTGGGAAGCACTTAACTCTCCTTCCTTATCTTGGGGGTTTCTTTGATGTTCACCCCTCCCCTCACCACTCACACCCTGTTCACTCCCCTCAGGGTTAATGGTTGGTGTTACAACTGTTGTCTTTTGAGAAACAACAGAGGTGGTTTTCTTTGTCTTTGATTTTGAAAGTTTAGTTTTGGTGACCTTGGTAGAAATCTGTTGGGGCATTGTCACAGATTTCATGGCCACACTAGAAGATAAAGAAATAGAGGGGTTGGAAGAAGTAGGAATTGTAGAAGCAATTACCTCACCTACCTGAGGTGCATTCATGATTGGTAAATATACCAATGGCACACTGCTGTTGAGATCCATTCTCAATAAATCTGCAAGAACTCTTTTCTCTTGTGCCCAGCACTTGAGTTTATTATTCTCATTGATTATGACCAAACCTTCAGCAACATGGTTAGCCAATAACATAAAGAATCTAGCATAATAGATGTTATTAGGTCTATTAGCTTTGTTACCTAATCTAGTACCCAATTCTAGCATCACATAGTTGCTAAGGTTAAAATACCTATCAGAAACAAGCATATAGAGCATATTAACAAGAGATGAAGTTATGGCATCAAAATTACTAATTTTCCCAGAGAAAACCTTTATAAAGGCATCCCCAAGAAAACTCCATTCTTTCCTAAGGCCTTTTCTTCTAATACTCCCTAAACTAGCAGAGTTAAGAGAATAACCTATGGAATCTAACATGCTAGATAAATCATTATCAGTGTGTGGTGTCATGGCATTGTTCTCAGGTAATTTAAAACATGCTTGTAAATCATCACAGTTAATACAGTGATTTTTACCTTTGAGAGTGAAGGAGATAGTCATATCTATGGAGTTGAACTCAGCAGTTGTCCAAATCTCCTCAACTACTTCACAGTAAATCGTTGGGGCTTCCAGCATTGCATAGCTAAGTTTACAGTTTTTGATGAAGTCCATCATTTTGTGATAGTCTGAATGGGCTTCATTCTTTTCTACCAAAGCTATGAAATTGTTCTTCTCATAGATGAACCCAGATTGAGACATAATTTTCACGACTGGTGCCATTGTTGTGAGTAGAAATTGCAGAGAATAACTTGAAGGTTTTGCAGAGAGAAAATAGTAAATGCTTGAAATTTTAAGAAAGCGTAAAGTAAAAATGAAAAATCAGAAGGGCTTATATGCTTTCAAAAAAAAAAAAAATTAGTAAAAGATTAATCAATAAGTATGTGTTAGTGAATTTCAGCCGTTTAAGAATAAACTGTAAGTATTCTAACAACTACCTTTAAAACCAATACATACAGATGTATGTATGAGTATCAACGGTTAAGAAAATAGAATCAACGGCTGTGAAACACCTGAATCGACTGATGTGACATTTCAACGGATAAGGCAAATTGTCATCCGTTGAAAGGTACTTCAGTTTTATCCGTTGACGGATAAAAATTCCAGAAATGTATTTGTCTTTCAACGGATAATGAATATCCGTTGATAGAGCAATTTTGACTTTCAACGGATAGGAAACATCCGTTGATGGTATAAACTTTGTTAAAAGTCAAATTTGTTCTAGCAACTAATATATTTCAGGCTTCAATTCAAATTGCAATAAGGACATGAATTTTAAGAGTAATTAAGCATACCTAGCTCACTTACTAATCTTGTGAATGTTGATTCATCAAGTGGCTTGGTAAATATGTCTGCAATTTGTTGTTCACTTGGAACAAAATGTAGTTCCACTGTACCATTCATGACATGCTCCCTAATGAAGTGGTACTTTATATCAATGTGCTTGGTTCTTGAGTGCTGTACAGGATTCTCTGTTATGGCTATGGCACTTGTGTTGTCACAAAAGATAGGAATTCTATCAACATGAAGTCCATAGTCAAGGAGTTGATTTCTCATCCATAACACTTGAGAGCAGCAACTTCCAGCAGCAATGTATTCAGCCTCAGCTGTAGAAGTAGAGACTGAATTTTGCTTTTTGCTAAACCATGATACAAGCTTGTTTCCCAGGAATTGGCAGGAGCCTGTTGTACTTTTCCTGTCTATTTTGCAACCTGCATAGTCTGCATCTGAATAACCAATTAGATCAAAGCCAGATTCTCTAGGATACCAAATACCTAAATTTGGTGTACCCTTGAGATATCTGAAAATCCTTTTGATAGCTATTAAGTGAGACTCCCTAGGATCAGCTTGGAATCTAGCACACAGACATGTAGCAAACATTATATCTGGTCTGCTAGCAGTTAAATATAAAAGTGAACCAACCATGCCTCTATAACTTGTAATGTCCACAGACCTTTCAGTCTTATTTAATTCAAGTTTGGTGGCAGTGGCCATGGGAGTTTTTGCAGATGAACATTCCATTAAGTCAAACTTCTTTAAAAGATCATGAATATATTTAGTTTGACTAATGAAAATTCCATTACTAACTTGTTTAATTTGTAAACCAAGAAAATAGGTTAGTTCTCCCATAAGGCTCATTTCATAATTACTTTGCATTAGCTTAGCAAACTTTTTACAAAGTTTATCATCTTTAGAACCAAATATTATGTCGTCTACATAAATTTGAACAAGTATACTAGAGCCATTAACATTTCTAAAGAAGAGAGTTTTATCAACAGTACCTCTAGTGAAGTGATTCTCCAAAAGAAATTTTGATAAGGTTTCATACCAGGCTCTAGGTGCTTGCTTCAGTCCATAGAGTGCTTTCAACAGATAATACACATAGTCTGGAAAATTTGGATCTTCAAATCCTGGAGGTTGACTTACATAGACTTCTTCCTCTAATTTCCCATTTAGAAATGCACTCTTGACATCCATTTGATAGACTTTGAAATTGGCATGAGCTGCATAGGCTAGAAAAATTCTGATGGCTTCAAGTCTTGCAACAGGAGCATATGTCTCATCAAAATCTATTCCCTCTTGCTGAGAATAGCCTTTAGCAACCAGTCTGGCTTTATTCCTTATGATAATGCCATTTTCATCCATCTTGTTTCTGAATACCCATTTTGTGTCAATAGGACTCTTGTTCTTTGGTTTGGGTACCAGCTTCCAAACTTGGTTTCTCTCAAATTGGTTTAGCTCTTCCTGCATAGCTAATATCCAATCTGGATCCAATAAGGCTTCTTCCACTTTCTTAGGTTCCTCCTGAGATAGAAAACTACTATACAGACATTCATCTTGAGTAGCTCTTCTTGTTTGCACTTTAGATGATGCATCACCAATGATCAGTTCAAAGGGATGATTCTTGGTCCATTTCCTTTGAAGTGGAAGATGTGCTCTAGATGAGGTGGCCTCAGTATTGTCATGATGTGAGACAGAGTGTTGATTAGTTGAAACTCCCCCTGAGTTGTTGGTCCTTTGCAGGGAACTTGGAGTTCTATCAACTGATGATGTAAATCGATTATCCGTTGATAAACTATGATCAACGGATGCTTCATTTAGTACTTCAACGGATGATACACCATGTCTTTCAACGGATACTGCATTGCCTCTATCAACGGATGCAGAATTCTGACTTTCAACGGATGCAGTATCTTGTGCATTATCCAAGGGCATGTTTTGAATCCCTTTTGAAGTGTTATCTCCATCAGTCTCCTCTTCACTATCATCACAATATATCTCAATGTTGTCAAATTTGAGTCTCTCATATTGTCCCTCATCTGTTAGTCCATCAATCTTTTTATCATCAAACACAACATGCACAGATTCCATAACAATGTTGGTTCTTAGATTGTAGACCCTATAAGATTTTCCAGCTGAATAACCAACAAATATCCCTTCATCAGCCTTTGCATCAAACTTCCCTTTATGGTTAGATTGATTCCTTAGTATAAAGCATTTGCATCCAAAGACATGAAGAAAGTTTAGAGTTGGTTTTCTTCTCTTGAACAACTGATAAGGAGTCATGCCTTTAGCTTGATTGATCAAAGAGATATTTTGAGTGAAACAGGCACAATTAACAGCTTCAGCCCAGAAATATGTTGGTAACTTTGATTCTTCAAGCATTGTTCTGGCAGCCTCAATTAAAGATCTGTTCTTTCTTTCAACTACCCCATTTTGCTGAGGTGTTCTTGGAGCTGAGAACTCATGCATGATTCCATTTTCTTCACAGAACAGCCTCATTGATAAGTTCTTGAACTCAGTTCCATTGTCACTCCTAATATTCCTAACCTTCAGGTCAGGATGATTATTGACTTGCCTGATGTGATTGATAATGATTTCACTTGCTTCATTCTTTGATCCAAGAAAATAGACCCATGAAAACTTTGAGAAATCATCTACAATCACTAAGCAATATCTTTTTCTTGCAATTGACAATACATTGACTGGTCCAAACAAATACATATGTAGCAGCTGTAATGGTTCATCAATTGTTGTTTCAAGCTTCTTTTTGAATGATGCTTTCCTTTGTTTGCCTTTCTGACAAGCATCACACAAACCATCCCTTAAGAATTCAACAAGAGGAATTCCTCTTACTAGGTCCTTTTTGACTAGATCATTCATTGTCTTGAAATTCAAATGGGATAGCTTCTTGTGCCATAGCCAACTCTCAACTGAACTTGCTTTGCTGAAGAGACAAGTAATAGATTCTGCATTTGCAGAGTTGAAGTCAGCTAAGTACACATTTCCTTTTCTAACTCCAGTTAGAACCACTTTGTTGTCTTTCTTACTAGTGACAACACAGGCTTCAGAATTGAAGGAAACTGTATTCCCTTTATCACATAGTTGACTGATGCTTAGTAAGTTATGTTTGAGACCATCAACTAATGCAACTTCATCAATGATGACATTCCTTGTTGAAATCAAGCCATATCCCATAGTAAACCCTTTGCTGTCATCTCCAAAGGTTATGCTAGGGCCAGCTCTTTCCTTAAACTCTGTGAGCAGGGAGAAATCTCCTGTCATGTGTCTTGAACAGCCACTGTCCAAGTACCATAGATTTCTTCTATTTCCCTGCACACCATAAAATCAATCAATTTGATTTTGGTACCCAAGTTTCCTTGGGTCCATTCTTGTTAGCCTTTCTCCTAGACTTCATTCCTCCTGCATCTCTAGACTTAGGTAACTTTGAGTCAACCTTGGTCTTGGATGTAGTTGGTTGAGGTGTAGGGTTAGTCACAGAATCATTTAGCACATTTGGAATATGATAAGGCATGGATTGTGCATACATGTTATTCCACATAGGCATATTGTATGGCATTTGAGGCATACTAAATGCAGCAAGATAAAGATTGTTAAAATATGGCATGTTTGCAAAATGTGCATAAGAATTCTGTTGAGACATAGTAGGCATAGCATGTAGAGATGATGCAGACATGTTAGGCATGGAAGAGGGTACAGTTATGGGGGTTTTCTTAATAGATTTGCAATTAGCAGATAGATGATTAACACTACTACAATGCACACAGCTTTTTCTAGGAGCATACCTATCAGGTGTGTAATTGTTATGTTTGTTAACACCTACCTTCCCATTTCTGTTAGATTTTCTTTTAGTTTCCTTTTTATCCTTAACCATCTTGAGCCTATTATTTAACTGTTCTAAAGTCATGTGCCCTATATTCACCTTACTGACATCTTTGGATGTGCTTGCTTCTTCTTTAACAAAGTTCTTAGAAGTTGAACCAAACTTTTTGTTGAGTTTCTTTAGATTTTCACTAATAGAAACATCTGCCTGTTTTAATTGAGGAACCTTCAACGGATGCTCAGTTTCTTCCTTCAACGGATAACCTTCATCATCCGTTGATTCCACATCCGTTGACAGCCCATCAATTAATTCCAGTTTCTTTTTGTTTTTATCCCAGGCAGTTTCACAGAATGATTCAATTCCTTGGACCTTGGCAATTTGAGCACTAACATCCCTAGATGTTTTCCAGGCTTTAATCACCTCTTGCTCTCTCTTTAATTGATTAGAAAGTATTTCTACTTTCTTAATAGATTCAGCTAGTTCATTCTCAACAGATATACAATGCAGCTTGGTTTTCTCTAGGTCAATCAACTTATCTTCTAACACAGCATTTCTATTACTTAAAAACAGATTGTTCTCTTTAATCCTACTATTTTCTTTAGCAAGAGATTTAAGAGACACACGCAAATGATACAATTCAGTAGACATGTCATTAAAAGCATCATTGCACTCTTCTTTAGTAAGTTGTGTTACATCAGTAGTGATTAGCTGAGTTGTTACCTGATTGCTTGATGAACTAACTTCATTTTCCTCAGAATCAGCCATGAGAGCTAAGTTGACATACTCCACATCTTCATTCTCTTCCTCTCCATCAGCTGCCCAATCTTTTTCTTGAGTAATGAAAGCCCTTTCCTTTTGATTGAGCAGATCAAAATATTTCTTCTTGTAATCTACTTGGTCAAATTTCTTCTTTTCAGAAGTTGGCTTTCTGCACTCACTTGCAAAGTGTCCACTTATACCACAATTGAAACACTTGAACTTTGATTTGTCCACCATGTTCTTATGAGGTTTAGTGGCTCTAGTGTTTTTCTTAAACTTCATCTTTGCAAATCTCCTGGACAGAAATGCAAGATGCTCATCAACACTATCAGAGTCATCTTGACTGGAGTTGTCTTCATTCTCAGCAACTTGCTCTTTTCCTTTGCTTGATTCCTGATATCTTGTACCATCTTTGGAGTTTGAAGTAGATCTCACAGTTTCTTGTCTGCATTCCCTCTCATTTTCAGCTACCAATGCAACTGAACTTCCTTTCTTTCTCCCCTTCTCCAATACCTCATCCTGTTCCAACTCTAGTTCATAAGTC
Source organism: Apium graveolens (assembly GCF_009905375.1). Lineage (NCBI taxonomy): Eukaryota > Viridiplantae > Streptophyta > Magnoliopsida > Apiales > Apiaceae > Apium > Apium graveolens. Next base: position 91,344 of record NW_027418802.1, on the reverse strand, counting down.
TTCAAGATTCCATATAATCTTTCAATAGTGAAGTCCTTATAATCCTGAGAGTTTCTTAAGGAGACAGTCATGGTTTTCCATTCCTTTGGCAAGGATCTTAAGAATTTAAGATTTGAATCCTTCACCTGGTACACTCTACCATACAGCTTCAATCCATTCAACAGCTTTTGGAATCTGTTAAATGTGTCATTTAAAGATTCATTTTCTTCAAAATGAAAATACTCATACTGTTGAATGAGAAGCTGCATCTTGTTCTCTTTTACTTGTTCTGTACCTTCACACAGCAGCTGAACTGTGTCCCAAACCTCTTTGGCAGTTGAGCAATTTATCACATTATCAAACATATCCTTGTCAAGACCATTAAACAAAATGTTCATAGCCTTCTTATCCTTGTGGACTTCTTCTGTGTCTTCCATTGTCCATTCTGCTCTAGGTTTTGGAATGGATTGACCAACAGCAATTGTGGCCATAGCAACTGTGGCTACTTTGTGGGGAATGTGAGGACCATTCTCAATACAGTTTACATAACCTTCATCTTGGGAGAGTAGATGAAGGTGCATTTTCACCTTCCAGTGGTGATAACTGTCTCTGTCAAGAACTGGGATTTTTACTCCAATATCCTTCTTACTCATCTTTGTTAGATTCCAAGATCTTTAAACTCTTTGTTTGTCAAGAGCCTGCTCTGATACCAATTGTTATTTCTAAAGAACTAACAATGAGATTTACAGAAGGGGGTTGAATGTAAATCTCAAAACTTTTTCAAGTTTTGAGCAGTTTATAAAGACTGTGTGTTCAAGATGAACAAGTGTGTGAATTGCTTTAAGCCGATACAGACAGATATATATTCAAACACAAATGTAAAGAACACAATAAACCTTTAAAAACTTTTCTGGTGGATTTGTTGTTCCACCAGAGATGGTATTTTAGAAATTCTGTGATCTAAGAATTTGATCACAGCTGCATCCTAGTACAAACTAGATAATTTTTCTCTCAAGATTTTTCTAAATAGCTCTGGAAAAATTCTTTTCTAATTACTAGCTACTACTTGGTTTATATATTACCAAGTTTACAAGTGAAGACGAGGATACAATAAAATAATAAAGTAAGATCTCCACTTGTTTCTTCTCCAGTTCACTCCAGTGCTTTGTTGACTTAATGTCTCTTTATACTAGAGTAGAACGGCTGCTTTTTCTGATGTTCCTGAAATTAGGCTGCCACATTTCAGTTATCTCTGTTCACCCACGTGCCTCTGTTTGTAGGTACAACTACCACTTATCAACGGTTAATCAACAGAACATCCGTTGAAGCTTTCATCCGTTGATGCACTCATCCGTTGAAGGATGTTATCCGTTGAAGCTTTAGAGACATCCGTTGAAGCTTAGCTTCTCATCCGTTGAAGGTCTTTAAGTCATCCGTTGATACCACTTCATTTATACAAAATTACAAGGCATGAAATATTTACAATTGGCCTTCCTATCTGCATATCTTCTAGTAGTCAACATGACTCATAGTTTCTCTCAACTTCTAAGAATTACATCTTAAATACAGAGACTGAAATATGCTACAACACTAGACTTATTTCTAAGTAAAGCTACACCATCAACGGATAGCCAAAGTGGTCTTATCCGTTGAGGCTACAGACACTGAATTTCTACTTAAGTGTTTTGTTAAACATATCATCAAACTAATGCACATATATTCCTAACAATTTTGAAAATATGGGATATTACATTTCCTGTCTATTTTGCAACCTGCATAATCTGCATCTGAGTAGCCAATTAGATCAAAACCAGACTCTCTAGGGTACCAAATTCCTAGATTTGGAGTCCCTTTGAGATATCTGAAAATTCTTTTAATAGCCACTAAGTGAGATTCTTTAGGGTCAGCTTGAAATCTAGCACATAGACATGTGAAAAACATTATATCAGGTCTACTAGCAGTTAAATATAGAAGTGAGCCAACCATGCCTCTATAACTTGTAATATCCACAGACTTTTCAGCCTTGTTTAATTCAAGCTTGGTGGCAGTGGCCATGGGAGTTTTTGCAGATAAACAATCCATTAAGTCAAACTTCTTTAAAAGATCAAAAATATATTTAGTTTGACCAATGAAAATTCCACCACTAACTTGTTTAACTTGTAAACCAAGAAAATAAGTTAGCTCTCCCATCATGCTCATTTCATATTTACTTTGCACTAACTTAGCAAACTTTTTACAAAGCTTATCATCTGTAGAACCAAATATAATATCATCTACATAGATTTGAACAAGTATTGTAGAGCCATTAATATTTCTAAAGAAAAGAGTTTTGTTAACAGTACCTCTTGTGAAGTGATTATCTAGAAGAAATTTTGACAAAGTCTCATACCAGGCTCTAGGTGCTTGCTTTAGTCCATAGAGTGCTTTCAACAGATAATACACATATTCTGGAAAATTTGGATCTTCAAATCCTGGAGGTTGGCTTACATAAACTTCTTCCTCCAATTCTCCATTCAGAAATGCACTCTTGACATCTATTTGATAGACTTTAAAATTGGCATGGGCTGCATAGGCTAGAAAGATTCTGATGGCTTCAAGTCTTGCAACTGGAGCAAATGTCTCATCAAAATCTATTCCCTCTTATTGAGAATAGCCCTTGGCAACCAATCTGGCTTTATTCCTTATGACAATGCCATTTTCATCCATCTTGTTTCTGAATACCCATTTTGTATCAATAGAGCTCTTGTTCTTTGGCTTGGGTACCAGCTTCCATACTTTGTTCCTCTCAAATTGGTTTAGCTCCTCTTGCATTGCTAAAATCCAATATGGATCCAATAGAGCTTCTTCCACTCTCTTAGGTTCCTCCTGTGATAAAAAACTAATATATAGACATTCATCTTGAGTAGCCCTTCTAGGTTGTACTTTAGATGTAGCATCACCAATGATCAATTCAAAAGGGTGATTCTTGGTCCATTTCCTTTGAGGTGGTAGATTAGCTCTAGATGAGGTTTCCTCAACATTGTCATGATGTGAGATAGAGTATTGATTGGCTGAAACTCCCCCTGAGTTACTGATCCTTTGAAAGGAACTGGGAGTTCTATCAACTGATGAAGTGAATTGATTATCCGTTGACAGACTATGATCAACGGATGCTTCATTATGTACTTCAACGGATGATGCACTTTGTCTTTCAATGGATGCTTCATTATGTACTTCTTTCAACGGATGCTGAATTGTGACTTTTAACTGATGCAGCACTTTGTGCATTATCCAAAGGCAGATTTTGAATTCTTTTCGAGGTGCCTTCTCCATCATTCTTATCTTCACTATCATCACAATATATCTCAATGTTATCAAATTTGAGTCCTTCATGATGTCCCTCATCTATTAGTCCATCAATCTTTTTATCATCAAATACAACATGCACAGATTCCATGACAATGTTGGTTCTTAGATTGTAGACCCTATATGATTTTCCAGCAGAATAACCAACAAATATTCCTTCATCAGCCTTTGCATTAAACTTCCCTTTGTGATCAGGTTGATTCCTTAGAATGTAGCATTTGCAACCAAAGACATGAAGAAAGTTTATAGTTGGTTTTCTTCTCTTGAATAATTGATAGGGAGTCATGCCTTTTGCCTGATTGATTAGAGAAATATTCTGAGTGTAACATGCACAGTTAACAGCCTCAGCCCAAAAGTATGTTGGGAGTTTTGACTCTTCAAGCATTGTTCTTGCAGCTTCAATTAGTGATCTGTTCTTCCTTTCCACCACACAATTCTATTGTGGAGTCCTTAGAGCTGAGAACTCATGCATCATCCCATTTTCTTCACAGAACAACCTCATGGTAGAATTCCTGAACTCAGTTCCATTGTTACTCCTGATATTCCTTACCTTGAAATCTGGATGATTGTTGACTTGCTTGATATGATTGATGATGATTTCACTAGCTTCATCCTTTAATCCAAGAAGGTAGGTCCATGAAAACTTTGAGAAATCATCTACAATCACTAGGCAATATCTTTTCCTTGAAATTGACAATACATTGACTGGTCCAAAAAGATCCATGTGTAGCAGTTGTAATGGTTCATCAATTGCTAATTCAAGCTTCTTACTCAATGATGCTCTCTTTTGCTTTCCTTTCTGACATGCATCACACAGTCCATCCCTTAAGAATTCCACTTGAGGCATTCCTCTAACTAAGTCCTTTTTTGACTAGATCATTCATTGTCTTGAAATTCAAATGGGACAGCTTCTTGTGCCATAGCCAACTTTCATCTGGACTTGCTTTGCTGAGAAGACAAGTAATTGATTCTGCATCTGTAGAGTTGAAGTCAGCCAAGTACACATTCCCTTTTCTAACTCCAGTTAGAACCACTTTGTTGTCCTTCTTACTTGTGACAACATAGGCTTCAGAATTGAAGGAAACAGTATTCCCTCTGTCACATAGTTGACTGATGCTCAATAGATTATGTTTGAGACCATCAACTAATGCGACTTCATCAATGATGACATTTTCTTTTGAAATCAAGCCATATCCCATAGTGAACCCTTTGTTGTCATCTCCAAAGGTTATGCTAGGGCCAGCTCTCTCCTTGAACTCTGTGAGCAGGGTAAAATCTCATGTCATGTGCCTTGAACAACCACTGTCCAAGTACCATAGATTCCTTCTTTTTCCCTGCACACAACAAAATCAATCAAGTTGATTTTGGTACCCAATTTTCCTTGGGTCCAGCCTTGTTAGTCTTTTTCCTAGACTTCATACCTCCAGCATCTTTTGACTTAGGTAACTTTGGATCAACCTTGGTCTCAGATGTAGTTGGTTGAAGTGTAGGGTTAGACACAGAATCATTTAACACATTTGGTTGAATTTGATAAGGCATAGATTGTGCAAACATATTATTCCACATAGACATGTTGTATGGCATTTAAGGCATACTGAATGCAGCAAAATAAGGATTATTAACATATGGCATGTTTGCAAAATGTGCATGAGGATTCTGTTGAGACATAACAGGCATAACATGCAGAGGTGACATAGACATGTTAGGCATGGAAGAAGTTAAAGACATGGGAGCATTCTTAACTGACTTGCAATTAGCAGATAGATGATTAACACTTTTGCAATGCACACAACTTTTTTTAGGAGCATATTTATCAGGTGTGTAATTGTTGTGTTTGTTAATCCCTACTTTCCCATTTCTATTTGATTTTCTTTTAGTTTCCTTTTTATCCTCAACCATCTTAAGCCTATTTTTCAACTGATCTAAAGTCATGTGTCCTATATTCACCTTACTGGCATCTTTGCATGTGCTAGCTTCTTCTTTGACAAAGTTCTTGGAAGTTGAACCAAACTTTTTATTGAGATTTTTCAAATTGTTCTTTTTAGAATCACTTGTCTGTTTTAATTGATGAGCCTTCAACGGATGCTCCTTTTCTTCCTTCAACAGATAACTTTCATCATCCGTTGATTCCACATCCGTTGATAATCCATCAATTAATTCTACTTCCTTTTTGTTTTTCTTCCAGGCATTCTCACAGAGTGATTCAATTCCCTGAACCTTGACAATCTGAGCACTAACATCCCTAGATATTTTCCAGGCCTTGATTACCTCTTGCTCACGCTCTAGTTGTTTAGAAAGAATTTCTACTTTCTTAACAGATTCTTCTAGTTCACTCTCAACAGTTAAGCATTTGATTTTAATCTTTTCAAGCTCAATTACCTTACCCTCTAACACAACATTCCTATCACTTAAAAACAAATTATTCTCTTTGATTCTTGTGTTTTCTTTAGCTAGTGATTTTAGGGAAACACGCAAATGATATAATTCATTGGACATATCATTTATAGCTTCATTGCATTCAATCTTAGAAAGCTGAGAGAGGTCAGTAGTAATTACCTGGTTGCTTGATGAACTAGTTTCATTTTCATTAGAATTAGCCATCAGGGCTAGGTTAACATATTCCATATCATCATCTTCATTGGCTCCATCTGCTGCCCAGTCATCTTGAGTCAGAAAAGTTCTTTCCTTTTATTTGAGCAAATCAAAATATTTCTTTTTATAATCCACCTCCTCAAATTTCTTCTTATCAGGGGTTGGCTTTCTGCACTCACTTGCAAAGTGTCCACTTATGCCACAGTTATAACATTTGAACTTAGATTTGTCCACCATATTCTTGTTTGACTTAGTGAATTTAGCATTTTTCTTGAATTTCATCTTTGCAAACCTCCTGGACAGAAAGGCCAGATGTTCGTCAACATCATCAAAGTCATCTTGACTGGAATTATCTTCAACCTCAGCTACTTGCTCCTTTCCCTTGCTTGATTCTGATTTGCTTGTGCCAATTTTGAGACTTGGCATTGTCTTTTCTTCATTCATGGCTTCAGTCTTCTCATTGTCAGCTACAAGTGCAACTGATCCACCTTTTCTCTTTCCCTTTTCCAACAGCTCATCTTGCTCCATCTCAAGTTCATAGGTCATCAAAATTTCATATAATCTTCCAAGTGTGAAGTCCTTATAATCTTGAGAATTCCTTAGTGAAACAGTCATAGGCTTCCATTCCTTTGGTAGAGACCTCAGAAATTTTAAGTTGGAGTCCTTGACTTGGTACACTCTTCCATACAACTTCAATCCATTCAACAGTTTCTGAAATCTATTGAAGGTATCATTCAGTGATTCTCCTTCTTCAAAGTGAAAGTATTCATACTGTTGAATGAGAAGCTGCATTTTGTTTTCTCTAACTTGTTCATTACCTTCACAGATAAGTTACACAGTATCCCAAATTTCCTTAGCAGTTTGGCTGTTAATGACATTATCAAACATATCTTGATCTAGACCATTAAACAAAATGTTCATGGCTTTCTTGTCCTTGTGAACCTCTTCAATATCTTCATCAGTCTATTCTGCTTTTGGCTTGGGAATAGACTGTCCAATAGCAACTATGGCAGTTGCAGCTGTGGCTACCTTGTGAGGGATGTGAGGACCATTTTCAATGCAGTTGATGTAGCTTTCATCTTGAGAGAGAAGATGTAGACGCATCTTCACTTTCCAGTGATGATAATTATCTCTTTCCAGGATTGAAATCTTTACACCAATATCCTTCTTACTCATGATGTTAGTATAATAGATCTTTAAACTCTTTGTAAGTTAAAAGCTTGCTCTGATACCAATTTTTATTCCCAAGGAACTAATAATGAGATTTACAGAAGGGGGGTTGAATGTAAATCTCAAAACTTTTTCAAGTTTTGAGCAGTTTCAAAGGCTATGTGTTTTGATGAACAAGTGTGTGTGAATTGCTTTGAGCTAGTGCAGACAGATATATATTCAAACACAAATGTAAAGAACACAAAAGACTTAAAAACTTTTCTGGTGGATTTGTTGTTCCACCAGAGATGTGTTATTTCAGAAAATCTGTGATTCAAGAAATTGATCACAGCTGCTTCCTAGTACAAACTAGATGATTACTCTCATTGTTTTTCTAAACAGCTCTACAAAATTCACACTCTAATTACTAGCTACAACTTGGTTTATATATCACCAAGTTTACAAGTGAAGACAAAAGATATAAAATACAATTGAAAAGATTCTTCACATGTTTCTTCTTCATTTCTCTATCCAATGCAATCTAGGATAATCTGTGAATCTTTGAATACTTCCTTGTTTGCACCAGAATGGAAATGCTGTTTTTTCTTGATTCCTTCAAGAGGCTGCCACATTCCAATTGTCTCTGTCAACCCATGTGCCTCTGTCAGCTTATGAATTGTCACTGTCAACTGCTATTGAACTTAGCATCCGTTGAAGCTTTTATCCGTTGATGGCTTTATCCATTGATGCATTAGCAGTTGAAGCTTTATCCGTTGATGCACTCATCCGTTGATGGATTTTATCTGTGTAAGCTTTAGAGACATCCGTTGAAGCTTTGTCTCTTATCCGTTGAAGGCTTTTAACTTATCAGTTGATACTACTTCACTTTTACAAAATTACAAGGCATAAAATATTTACAGTTAGCCCTCCTATTTGCATATCCACTAGTAGTCAACATGACTTATAATTTCCCACAACATCTAAGAATTATAACTTGAATACAGAAACTGAAATGTGCTATAATACTAAACTAAAAGCTACTCCATCAACTGATAGCCAGAATGGTCTTATCTGTTGAGGCTACATACACTGGATTCCTACTTAAGTGTTTTATTTAACTTATCATCAAACTAATACACATATTCCTAACATTTAATTTATTTTGGATTAGGTGGGATTATTTTAACCACATATTCCTTAGAATTACTGCTTTGTATCAATAGAAATTCAACCAAGTAGAGTTACTTGCGACCTGTACAAATAGTTACTTGCGTCCAGAGTAATTGCTTTAGCCAATTTTGTCATATACTTTTACTTGCGACCTAGATGTCATAGTAGTGTACTAGGACAAATGTGACGTCCCCAAATCCGGGGTCAGGATTGGGTGTCACTACACAACTTTAAATAATAATAAAAACCTGTATATTAAAATAATATACAGATAACCCCTCATATTCAGGATCGTTTACAGGTTATAGTATGAAATAAGAATCTAACCTTCTAAAATTTACATTGACTAAATACAATTTCATTACCTTATTACTAATTTCCTTGCATTGATCACTCTGTCATCTCCAAGTTTCTTCAGCTGGAATCTCACCACTTTTGCTGTCTATTAAAAGCTATTCACTTTGCCCTCATTTGATACTGAAAGAAATAAGAGTTCATAAAGCAAGAGTGAGCCAAAAATGCCCAGCAAGTATCATAAATGGTTTCCAGGTATCAGATCAGAAAACTCCTGGAAATGATTGTTGAATGATTTTAAAAATGTCTTTACATATTTAAATAGTTGAGCGAACAAAACATCGACCCTCATTGGCCTTTAATCATAAATCACATTTCTCCGTAAAGGACAGTAATCGTTTTAATATTTTATCCTTTTGAATTAAATCTTTGTGTGAGTTTGTAATTATGAACTACTCAGAAAAGAATTCCGTTAATGGCGATCAACAATAAATTAGACTGGACACTAGAAACCAACATATGCACTATAACCTGCTGATCAGTCAGGATACAGTGCGGATCTATACCCAACTGCATAAACCCAACCAACATATGGGGCACCCAGGCAACTATGGCCTAAAGGGGTCCGGTCCATCCCTGACCCATAGGATCCAGCTCATCACTGGTCCTCATAATAATCGTCCAGCCTGTAGAGTATTTTGATATCAAATCATTTTGATTTCAAAACAGCCCAAATCAAGGTTCGCAAATAACCCGAATGAATGGGTATTTGCTCAAGAGAGCAATCGAATTATAGGAACAAGATCAAAAAGGCATTTGCATAAATAAGAGTAATTGCAGCGAAATATAAAAACATTTAACTATTCTGAACTTAGAATAGGAGCGAATAAATATTTGCAGTATTTAAGGAGAAAGGTTAGGAATACTTGCCTCAATTGATAATCATCTGATCTTTAAATAGCTGCCATATCACTCAGTCATGTTGCATTAGTATTTCCCTTGACAGGCTACTTGACTTTTCTTATCATCTACCTTCTTAGGTTTATCTTTATTCTGAATCCACTCGTTTCATTACTACACACAATCAGGCTTTACTTCTATAATCTCTATCCGGCTTTGAACGTCTCGCACTATGTGCATCTATCACAAATAATACTATTCAATGAACTGACAATATATAATTGACTAGTTTATACACTTATCCCTCTCGTCTACCCGCCCGATAATAATAGATAAGAATCACATCTCATTCAGATAACGTTTAAAAGACATGCCGACTCATTATTCACATAATACGTACACATAAGACAGGTAATCATATTATCCACATAACACATAATCACGTAATTCATGTAGCACATAAGTTGAATCGATAAAAGACAGGTCTTAATACGTTTAGAATTGAAATCGGGTCAAAAAGAATATTTTATCGATCAATAACCGACTCAGAATGATTCCTAAAACAAACACCCTTTTGATACAAAAGAATTTAGTCTCAAAAATATTTTAAATAAAAGCAAAATATTTTTCTGGGTCTAGAGGCGTTCGTTTCGTATTAAACGGACGAACGATTGATTTATTATGAATTTTTGAACATTTTTCTGAAATAAACTGGTCTTCGAATCATTTAATAATTAAATAATAGGGTCTGAATACCCGAATTTGACTTTAACATAATTTTATAATAATTATCGAGCTTCAAAAATAATTTAAAATAATATTTCAAAGCTCGAAACTATTTTTCAGGATTTTTAAATCAATTTTAAATAATTAAATCCAATTAAATAATCAATTAAAATTAATTAATAAATAATTAAATTAATTAATCAATTAATATTTAAATTAATTGACTAATTAAATAATTAATTATCAACTAAAATTAATTAATTAAATAATTAAGATTTATTTTAGAAATAAAAAAAAATTTCAGAAATAAATAATGAATTTTAGAAATTAAAAACAGAAATTTTGAATTATTTTAAAAAGAAAAATACAAAAACAGTCTTTGATTTAGGATTAGGGGAAAACAAGATCAAAAGCGGGTCGGGTTTTGGGTTCCAATCGGGTGTTAGCCGGGTCACGGAGAACCCCAAAACCGACCGGAAAATCTGTTGAATCCGGTGATCTGCGATTTTCGGCCGAGTTCCGGCCAAGGCTCAACAACCATCAAAACAACGGGAATCAATTAGGTTTTTGTTCCTAAAACAGTCAGGCTTCAACCCACCCTCAATCTTTTCTCAACCAACCGTTTAATCGAGCACCGTGGCTCAATCTCCGGTCAAAACGACCATTAAAACCGGTGAGCTCGAAGCTTTTTCGGCGATGGTCCAAAACACGAATCCTTCACCCACAACGACTATTCTTTACATGAAAACGAAGCTTATAGTCATTACAATCTTTCTCCAAGATCAAAATCAACCAACATATCATAAATAATCCTACAAATCGAAATTAAAAACGATTAAAATAAAAATAAACAAAACTTTGATTTAAGCATTCTAACAATCATTTGGTTCTAAATATTATATGAATCAATTACAAAAGACATAAGGAAACTATTCCTATCATCAAAATTCGTCAATAACCCCTAAATCGAAAATACCCAAAAATCAATTAAAACTGTTCTTGAACAAGAACCCTAATTTTATTTTTCCAGAATCAAACACCATTTTCTCTATGTTATTGAACTCTATTTTTGACATATGATATACCAAATTGACCAGAAAAATATTATCTACACGATGGAATCATCAAATCATATCAACAACATCAAGAACAAAATTTCATAATTAAATCCATAATAAATTTGAAATAAAATAATTAACTCAGAAAAATACCTTGATTTCTGGGCAAAAACAAATGGTTGATTCAGAAAGAAGATTTCTAGAGCTTCGTTTTGATATATTACACGCCTGAATCGGAGTTCGATAACGCCTTCGTTCGTGCGTTTGATTTTCAAGAACGTATCGTTTTTAAGGGTTTTTCTCTGTAATTACTATAATTTTACTGGTTGTAAATGAATAAACGAATAAAATTAAATAAGAAATATGCTATTTATATTTATGAAATATTGGTTCGTTCTGGATCGTTTTGGATCGTTAAATTAGTTGCTTAGCCGCTAAGTAACTGCAATAACGATCCGATTTGATAACAATTTTGGATAATTATCCCAACCGGGCTTTTTATAAAACATTTTATACGGAAATAATGTAATAATATCCCGTCTTTCGAGAATACGGGTTTTGTTGATTCACCGAAATGATTATCGTATCGAAAATTTTGCGCTGGGCCGCGCACGGGTCAAACCGTAATCCGGATCGAAAAAGTCAAAACACGGAAAATGTTCGGAATTACCATGTTAGGTTAAGAAGGAGTTTTCAGAAGAATTTCGGGTTGTAAAAACGGTTGAAGTCTGACGATTCCCGGCTTTATAAAATAATTTTGTAATTATTCCAAAAATAATTAATAAATTCATAAATCATTATAAAATCATATAACACTCCATAAATTACCAGAAAAATATCTTAATTATCTATATCTTATTCTGGACATATTAAAATTAATATACTCACATTTTATTATATACAAACATCCAAATATTATTATCAATCATCAGATAATTCACCAAAAATTCATATAATATTCACATAATAATCATATATTGATACAAATAATTACACGATATTTCCCGGATGTTACAACAAATTCTCAGGAACTTACTTGTGTTTCTATTCACCCTGTATACTAAGTTACTTGCGCTCTTAGAATTTTTCTTGTGCAAAATACTTGCGACCTTGCCTTAGAAATATTCTTGTCTCAAGATACTTGCGACTAGGAGACTCCCTGTAGAGTTACTTGTGTCCTATGCCTTAGATATTTTTTCTTTGCAAGATACTTGCGACCTGGATCACTAGTATAGACTTCTGACTTAGCCAATTTTCTCATTTAAGTTACTTGCGACCTGAATGTCATAGTAGAGAGTTTTGACTTAGACAGATTTCTGCAGCAACTTACTTGTGTCCATGTAACCCTAGTAGGTTTACTTGCCTTTGAGAAAAACTAGTTTCCAATAACTGTATCAATATCTAATGTTCCTACTGTATTATTAAATCAAACCCTTTCTGATATGCTGATTCTTGGTGCACTGGTCTGGTTCACAAACAACTAGCATGAACTGGTTTAATTCAATTCCCTTGACAATTCTGAACTGATTTGCATCTTGGTTGATTATCCGTTGCTTCAAACACTGAACCCCTGATCTTAATACTTCAAATCAAACTGTGTAACTGATACTGGAATTCCTTTGATGTCTTATTCTTCATGGAGGCTTGAACATATTAATGAACTTCTTCCCATGACTTGATTGTGGACTTAAAGAGTCATTTGCATCTTTTGATTCTTTGTGTATATCATGTCTTCATCTTTAGGGTTCCTGTGCTTCACAATTTTAATATTGTTTATCTGTTTCTGTTTTATTTTGAGTTATAATTCCTCGATTACAGGTTACATTACATTATGCTTTACATGTATGGCATTCTGAAAACCTATAAACTGGAAATGATCCAAAAAAAATCTTTAAGAGCTGGTCAAGGGCACATTGTTGATAAAACAAGTGCACTAGTTGTTAATGACATCCAGTCATCTGATGATGAACTAGAAATACAGACTCCAGCTGTTTCAAGTAGTGAGCAAAAGAAAAAGGAACCACATAAGCAAGTTATTCTTGAACTTGAAGAGGATGAATTCTACACCTTGGATGAACTGGATGAGTTAGATCAGTCCATGGCTTACTTAACAAAGAAATTCTCAGGCATTAGAGTAAGGAAGCCAAAGTTCTTCAAAAATAAGGGACATACATTCAACAAGGACAACAACTGGAAGATAAAAACACAATACAATTCTAGCAATAAAAATGGCTTCAAAACAGGATCTGTTGACATATCAGGTGCTTCAATTGTGATGAATTGGGCCATTTTTCTATAGAATGCAGGAAGCCAAAGAAGGTGAAAAAGGACAAGGCCTATCTTGAATTGGAAGCAAAGTATGTGGCTCTTCTAAGAAAGCAACAGTGTAAAGCTTATATTACAGAAGGAAAGAGTTGGGATGATTCATATAATGATGATGAGGAAGTAGGAAACTATGCACTCACAGCTTTGGAGTAAGGAGATTCATCCTTATAAAAAAGGTACCAACTTTTACCACCATTTATTTAAATAAAAGTAAATATTGGGAGACTGTTGAAAAGATGAGCATAGAAATGTTCCACATTCATACTAGCATGGTAGCAGCTACTGTGGATGTCAGTAGGTTATCAAAAGTTAATGACAAGCTTGAGAGTAAGACAAAAAAGTTTGAGCTATTGCATGTGGAGCTTGAGATAATCAAGCAAGAAAATGAATATCTAAAGAACAAGCTCAAGTGTGCTAGTGAGATAGAAGTTGTGTTAAGAGAAAAGATAGAAAAGAATGAGGTGAAACTGAAGTCATTCAGGAATGCATCTCAGCTAGTTGGTCAGTACCATGAGAAGAACAAGCCATGTGTTAACATAACTATTGGCTTGGATTATGATGCATTGAACAATAACAAGAAAGTTGAATGTGACAAGGGAAATGAAACAGTAAATGAAGATGTCCCATCCATGCTGAGAAAGGTTGATTCACCACTGTTCAAAGCATGTGAAGTAAATTTCAGTAAAGTGGAGTTGATCATAAAGCAAGAACTTGCTGATGAGAACAATGAGAAGAAATGCACATAAAAAACTCAAACTTCTAAAGCTGAAAAGAAGCCCATAGTAAACCAAACTCCCAAAAAACCAATCAAGGAAGTTAAAGATGAGAATGCGGGAAAGAAAAAGAAAAATAGAAATGGGAAGGTTGGAATAAACAAAAGCAACAACTTTGCATTTGTAGCAGATGCTCCTAGGAAACAGTGTCAGAAATATGGCTCTACAAATCATCTAACTCACCTTTATAAAAAGGCTGTTAGTGAGCCAAGATTGAGAGCATGCAAGTATAATGAAGCAAAGGCTAATGATCCCTACTCATTCTATGACAAGTTTGATTGCATACCTTGTAACATGAAAGTAATGACAAGTTGCCACAATCTGAGAATAGATCTTAAGGAAGTCAATATAGAGACCTCATCTAAAAGGGAAAATGCACATCAATCTGTTAGATATATTTGATAATGTCATGGCTAATATGATTTATGTTTAGTTTTCAGATCTTACTTAAACAGGATAAATCAGTACTTACTGGAAGTCAGGACTTAAGGATATCAGGACTTATATAATCAGGAGATAATCATCAGAAGATGGATATAAGAACTTAAGTGCTGGAGTATGTTCAGATAAGGATAGTAGCTGATTAAAGGAAAGAAGATTGAGATAAACATAAGAAGAGATATGCATGAAGAAGGAGTTCCGTAAAGAATGGAATACTTGGAAGAAAAGATATCTGATTGATATATTTTAGGAAGCAGAATTATATTCCATATCAATTAGCGATTATCTTGTAACTGTGTAGTATATAAACACAGACATAGGGTTTACACTAGAAGTGTTATCATATTCGAAGAGATTATTCATTGTAACCCTAGCAGCTCTAGTGATATTTGTTCATCACTGAGAGGTAACAGTTCAATACTGTAACAGAGTTTATTGTTTCAATAAAGTTTGTTTTCTGTTACTTGAAACATTAAAAGTTCGATTTGATTGTATTTTACACTGTATTCACCCCCTCTACAGTGTGTGTGACCTAACAAGTGGTATCAGAGCCTATCTGTTAACACACATACAGTTAAAGATCCAAACACAATCATGTCTGACATAGAAACTCCAACTAAGCCTACCAAAACTGAAGAACCTCCAAAGACACAAATTCAAAGTCGGTATGAAACCATCAGAGTTCCCATACTGAGACCATCAGAATATGCCATATGGAAGGTGAGGATGACCATGTTTCTGGAAGCTACAGATCCAGAATATCTTGATAGAATCAAGGAAGGGCCTCACAAACCAACCAAGCTCGCTGTTGCAATTGCAGGTGAAGCAGCAAAGACCGTACCAAAGGAGAAGAGTGATTATACTGCTGAAGATATCGCATCAATTGCTAAGGATGCTAAGGTACGACACTTACTGCATAGTGCCATTGATAATGTAATGTCAAACAGGGTAATTAACTGCAAGACTGCTAAGGAGATATGGGATGCTCTGGAAACAAGGTGTCAGGGAACTGATACAATTAAGAAGAACAGGAAGACAATACTCACTCAAGAGTATGAACACTTTGACTCAAAGGCTAATGAGTCATTGACTGATTTATATGATAGATTTGTCAAACTCTTGAATGATCTGTCACTGGTTAATAAGGAGTATGATCTTGAAGATTCAAACCTTAAATTCCTGTTAGCTCTTCCTGAATGTTGGGATTTGAAGGCAACAACAATATGAGACAACTACAGTCTTGATGAAACAACTCTTGATGAAATTTATGGAATGCTCAAGACTCATGAACTTGAGATGGAACAAAGAAGCAAGAGGAAAGGAGGAAAGTCAAGGACAGTTGCTCTTAAGGCTGAAGAAGAATCCCCCAAGGCAGCTACCTCAAGAAAAGACAAGGGTAAAGCTCTTTTCACAAAGTCTGATACTGAGTCATCAAGTTCTGAAAGTGATGATGACTCAGATTCTGAAAGCTTGCCTGAGACTGATGCTGATGAGGAGATGATGAAGCTGTGTGCTCTTATGGTGAAAGGGATCACAAAGATTGCATACAGGAAGTTCAGGAAGGGAAAGAAGTTTTCCAGGAAAGGCACAAGTTCTGATAAAAAGAATTTCAGAAGATCTGAGGGCAGAGGAGGAAAGTCTGATAGAGGAGATTATACCAATGTCAAATGCTATAACTGTGGTGAGAAAGGCCACATATCTCCTGATTGCAAGAAAGTGAAGGGTGACAAAGGCAAGGCTCTGGTCACAAAGAAGAAAAGCTGGACAGACACCTCAGACTCTGAAAGTGAGGAGAACTATGCTTTGATGGCAAATGCTGATAAAGAAAGTGCTGAGAGCAGTTCAGAAGCTGCCGAAACAAAGGTACCTCAGACTACTTATGCTTTTCATACTGATGAAATTAATGAGTTGAGAAGATATCTTAAAACCATGTTTGTTAGTTATAGATATCAAACTTTAACATGTGAAAGATTAACTTCTGAAAATCTTGCTTTTAAGAAAAGAAATGATTTCTTAGAAAAAGAGTTAGTTATATTCCATCAAACTCAGAAGGATAGAGATGATGCTTTTTATGTTAGGGATGAAGTGCTAAAAATGAATGAATCTCTAAAACCTGAGTTAGAAAAGGAAAGAGAGATAATCAGGACTTGGACTAACTCTGGCAGAACAACTCAAAATTTGCTAAGTAGTGAAAATTGGAAAGATGGCTTAGGTTATGGAGAGGATAAGAATGATAAAGGAACTGTAAAAATTAAGCCTGTTGTTAAGCAAAAGCCAAAGTTAAAACCTGTTAAGTTTGTAACTGTAAAGTCTGATAATGATAAATCAGAAGTTAGAGAGGGATTAACTTCTGACAAACTAAAACAGGAAAAGACAGCTGAAGTAAACATAGGCTTAATGACTAAAAAGCAGCTTAAGCATAAGCTGAAAGATGTTAAGAATGCAAACAAGGTAAAATCACCTAGGAAAAATAGGAATGGAAAGGAAGGTGTGAATAAAAGCAATGATTATAAACCCATCCTGATGCTCCTAGGAAAATATGTCATAACCGTGGAAGTTCTAACCATCTGGCCTCTTTTTGCAGGAAGAATAAGAACATAAACTCCTTACCTTCAAAATTAGGAGTTAAGAGTCAGTATGTTAGATATAAACCACAAAATCCTTGTTTTCATTGTGGTAGTTTATGGCATTCCATTTATACTTGTAAGGAATATCATAGTTTGTACTATGATTATTATCAATTAAAACCTTCTTTGAAGAAAGTTTCCATTGTTCCTTCTAGTGTAAATTCTGATTCAAAGTCTGATAGTGTAAGTTCTGATAAGAAAAATGTTAACATAAACTCTGATGCTAAATCCGCTGCAAATGTTAACAAACTTGATAAGGCCAAAGGATCCAAGCAAGTCTGGGTCCTTAAAACTAATCATTAGTGGTCTTTGTGATTGCAGGGCAACAGGAAAAATATTCTAGTTCTGGACAGTGGATGTTCAGGACATATGACTGGAAATAAAGCCCTGTTATCAGACTTTGTGGAGAAACATGCCCAAGTGTTTCTTATGGAGATGGCAACGTTGGAAAAACATTGGGATATGGCAATATCAATCTTGGGAATGTCATCATTAAAGAAGTAGCTCTGATCTCAGGACTTAAACATAATCTGCTGAGTATAAGTCAAATCTGTGACAGAGGTTATCATGTTGATTTCTTTGAAGAACACTGTGAAGTTGTGAGTAAATCCAAAGGCAAAGTTGTTCTAGAAGGATACAGACGTGGTAACATTTGTGAAGCTAAGCTTTCAACAAGTACTGATGGTTCTACAATCTGTCTGATGAGTAGAGCATCAATTGAAGAAAGCTGGAATTGGCACAAGAAACTCTCTCATTTAAATTTCAACAATATAAATGAACTAGTCAAGAAAGATCTTGTGAGAGGACTGCCAAAGTCAGTATTTGCTCCTGATGGCCTTTGTGATTCTTGTCAGAAGGCCAAACAAAGAAAATCTTCATTCAAGAGCAAGACTGAATCATCAATTCTTGAGCCTTATCATCTACTACATGTTGATCTGTTTGGTCCAGTGAATGTCATGTCTATTGTAATGAAGAAATATGCATTGGTCATAGTGGATGAGTTCACCAGATACACATGGGTGTATTTCTTGCACACAAAAAGTGAAACTGCATCTATCTTGATTGATCATGTCAAACATCTGGATAAATTGGTCAAAGATTCTGTGAAAACCATAAGGAGTGATAATGGCACTGCGTTCAAGAATTTGATAATGGAAGAGTTCTGCATAAATCATGGAATTAAGCAGGAATTTTCTGCTCCTGGAACTCCACAGCAAAATGGAGTTGTTGAAAGGAAGAATAGAATTCTCATTGAAGCTGCACGTACAATGCTTGAAGAAGCAAAACTTCCAACCTATTTCTGGGCTGAAGCTGTGCAGACTGCTTATTTTACTCAAAATGCAACACTCATTAACAAGCAAGGAAAAACATCATATGAGTTGGTGAAGAAAAAGAAGCCAAATCTGAAGTACTTTAATGTATTTGGATGCAAGTGTTTTGTTCTCAAGACTCATCCTGAACAACTATCTAAATTTGATCTAAAATCTGATGAAGGAATATTTGTTGGATATCCACTTTCCACAAAAGCCTTCAGAGTCTATAATTTGAGAACAAGAGTGGTCATGGAATCTATCAATGTCTATTTTGATGACAAGGATATTACTGGTCTTGAAGATTTTATTGATCATGATCAGCTGAGATTTGAAAATGAAGACTCAAGTACTGATACTGAAAATCCTGACAGTCTAAGTCCTGATACTGTAAACTCTGATGGATTAAACTCTGATGTTATTGAAACTGTGGTGACTATGCCAAAGGAAGATGCACCTATGCAGGGGGAGCATACTCAAGAACATACCACATCTCAAGAAGCATCAGAACACACATCTGGCTCTTCAAGTTCTGATTCGTCAAGTTCTGACAAGCCAAGTTCTGATAGTTCTGAAAATCTAAATTCTGAAGAATCCAACTCAGAGAGCATAGTTTCAGGGGGAGCATCAGAAAATGAAAATGAAGACAGCATGGATCATGGGGGAGCATCCAGTTCTAGAGAAAACCTTCCATCTGCAAGGAAGTGGACTAAATCACATACACCTGATTTGATAATTGGAAATCCTGATGCAGGTGTCAGAACTAGAACAGGTACTTCAAACGAATGTCTTTACAATTCTTTTCTCTCTCAGACTGAGCCAAAGAAAGTGGAAGAAGCTCTTCAAGATGCTGATTGGGTGCAAGCAATGCAGGAAGAGTTAAATGAATTTGAAAGAAACAAAGTCTGGACCCTAGTGCCAAGACCAACGAATAGATTTGTTATTGGTACAAAGTGGGTGTTCAGAAACAAAACTGACAGTGATGGCATAATTACAAGGAATAAGGCAAGGCTGGTTGCAAAAGGATATTCTCAACAAGAGGGAATTGATTATGATGAAACATTTGCACCAGTTGCTAGGTTAGAAGCCATAAGGATATTTTTGGCTTATGCTGCTCACAAAAAGTTTACTGTCTTTCAAATGGATGTGAAAAATGCTTTTCTCAATGGAGAATTGGAGGAGGAAGTATATGTTGAACAACCTCCAGGCTTTGTAGATTCCAAACATCCAGATTATGTCTACAGGCTTGATAAAACACTTTATGGACTTAAGCAAGCTCCTAGAGCATGGTATGAGACTTTAGCTCAGTTTCTTCTGGAAAGTGGATTCAACAGAGGAACAATAGACAAAACACTATTCTACCTCAACCATGGAAAGGACTTACTTCTAGTCCAGATTTATGTTGATGATATCATTTTTGGGTCTACAAATGACAGACTTTGCAAGAAGTTTGCCAAACTGATGCAGTCAAGGTATCAGATGAGTATGATGGGGGAACTTAGCTATATTCTGGGCCTTCAAGTCAAGCAAAATGAAGAAGGCACTTTTATTTGTCAAACTAAGTACACCAGAAACTTGCTGAAAAAATTTAGAATGCAAGATTGTTCAAGTGCATCCATTCCCATGGCCACTGCAACAAAACTGGATAAGGATACTGGTAAATCAGTAGATATTACTGATTACAGAGGTATGATTGGCTCTCTACTCTATCTAACTGCTAGCAGACCTGATATCATGTATGCTACCTGTCTTTGTGCAAGATTTCAAGCAGATCCAAGAGAACCTCACTTAACAATTGTGAAAAGAATTTTTAAATATCTTAAGGGAACAGCTGATCTGGGATTATGGTATCCCAGAGAATCAGATTTTAAACTAATAGGTTACTCAGATGCAGATTTTGCAGGTTGCAAAATTGACTGGAAAAGCACAAGTGGAAGCTGCCAATTTCTTGGAGGCAGATTGTGAAAGGAATATGTCCTAAGTCCAATCATGTATTAGGATTTAGGAATAACTTTTTATGTAATCTGTTTTGATTTCATTGATATTAATAAAAGACTTGTTTTGTTTTTATTATGGGCTCTATCTACTTAAGTGTTTAAATAAGATATACCATAGTTTAGAGTAAAGCTTTTTATGGATTATGATGAGATCATAATAGTGAGACCTAAAAGATGATAACTCTAAACTTAAATAGTTCCTGATCATAGGATTACTAACTGGTAATTAATAATCCGCAAAGATCGGTACATACTATGCTTGCTTCATTATGAAGGATGTCTGTTCTCATAGACATTTGTGTGGTGATATATTTGATAATGTCATGGCTAATATGATTTATGTTTAGTTTTCAGATCTTACTTAAACAGGATAAATCAGTACTTACTGGAAGTCAGGACTTAAGGATATCAGTACTTATATAATCAGGAGATAATCATCAGAATATGGATATCAGAACTTAAGTGCTGGAGTATGTTCAGATAAGGATAGTAGCTGATTAAAGGAAAGAAGATCGAGATAAACATAAGAAGAGTTATGCATGAAGAAGGAGTTCCGTGAAGAATGGAATACTTGGAAGAAAAGATATCTAATTAATATATTTTAGGAAGCATAATTATATTCTATATCAATTAGCGATTATCTTGTAACTGTGTAGTATATAAACACAGACATAGGGTTTACACTAGAAGTGTTATCATATTCGAAGAGATTATTTATTGTAACCCTAACAGCTCTCGTGATATTTGTTCATCACTGAGAGGTAACAGTTCTATACTATAACAGAGTTTATTGTTTCAATAAAGTTTGTTTTCTGTTACTTGAAACATTAAAAGTTCGATTTGATTGTATTTTACACTGTATTCACCCCCTCTACAGTGTGTGTGACCTAACACAATCAATGAGTTCTATTCTTTTTGAATCATCAAATTCTATTTCTACCAAATCTGTTAAAAGAAGAAAGAACACAACACTGTTTGGGTTGCTAAACATACTTAATCCTCATTGTGTGCAGGGAAAAGTGAAGAAGGTCATATGGATCAAAGACAGTGGATGCTCAAGATATATGAAATGTGATATGGCCCTGCTATCACAATTTGAGGAGATGGTTGGCCCATTAGTGACTTTTGGAGACAACAACAAAGGTTTCACAAGGGGATATGGCAAGATAATTTCTAAAAATGTTGTCATTGAAAATGTAGCACTGGTAGTTGATCTTAAGGTGAATCTCCTGAGTGTCAGCCAATTTACAGATAGAGGATTCAATGTTTTATTTGACAAAGAAGAATTCCAAATTTTCAGCAAAAGACTGGTGAAACTGCTTTGAAAGGAACAAGGAAATGAAGCTTATTTGTTGCAGACATGGGCTCAGCAAATGAGGATGGAATTTATTGCTTCTCCACCAAGGCATCTGAAGAACAAAGCAAGCTGTGGCATAAAAAGCTCTCTCATTTAAATTATAAGGCAAGCAACACTCTAGTCAAAAAGGAGTTAGTGAGATACATGCCAAATCTGGAGTTTGCCCAAATTGAGGTCTGTGAGGCTTGTCAAAAAGGAAAAATGAAGAAATCAAGTCACAAAAGTAAAACTGTGAATTCCATAAGTGTACCTTTGTAACTTATTCACATGGACTTATTTGGACCAGTAAATGTCTTATCAATTTCAAGAAAGAAGTATGTACTTGTGATGGTGGATGACTACTCAAGGTACACATGGGTAGAATTTATGCACTCTAAGGATGAAGCTCTACACATCATAATTGAACACATCAAGAAGATTGAGAAGCAGGCTGAAGATCAGAATTGTATGAAAAGGTTGAGGAGTGCAACTGTCACATAATTCAGAAATACAACTTTAACTGAATTTTACAAAGACAAGGGCATTGTTCAAGAATTCTCAGCAGCTACGACACCTCAACAGAATGGTGTTATTGAAAGGAAAAATAGAACATTAGTGGAGACTGCTAGAACAATGCTGCAGGATGCTAAATTGCCAACAAGTTTTTGGGAAGAAGCTGTGAACACTACATGTTGTACTCAAAACAGATATCTCATTAACAAGAATCTTGGCAAATCACCCTACTCAATCTTATCTAAAAGAAAGCCTACTGTGAAGAATCTTCATCTGTTTGGAAGCAAGTGCTATGTTTTGAAAGAAAACTCTAAATATATGGGAAAGTTTGACTCTAAAGTTTTTGAAGCAATTTTTCTGGAATATTCATTGGAGAGAACTTCCTACAAAGTATATGTGCTTGAAAAAAATAAAATTATAAAAAACACAGATGTAACTTTTGATGATGATAAGTGTTCAGGCTTGGAATGCCTTGATAAAAATGAAGTTGAGACCCTGAAATTTGAAAATCTCAACATTGATAGTGATTCTGAGGATGAAGCTGAAGTAAACACAAATCACAGAATGGATGAAGAGTCAACTGAACAAGTGAATCATGAGAATGGAAACTCATCTCAAACACCTGAATTTGATAGCACAAACTCAGGGGGAGAAAGAGGAGAAAGTTCTGCAAGTCATGCCAATGATGAAGAAAATACAGAATATTCAAGTCAAAAAACTCATACCAGGAAATGGGATAGAAGTCACACAAGAGAAGCAATTATTGGTGATCCTAATGCTGGAGTGAAGATAAAAGTGCAACTGCTAATGAATGTTTATATGCATGCTTTCTTTCATAAATTGAGCCTAAGAAAACTGAAGAAGCTCTACTTGATCCTAAACCCGAAAATACTGGTATACGACACGTGAACACGGTATGAAATGACATGAATAATTAGTGTTTGGGTTCAAAAATTTGGTACACGAACGCGAAAGTACACGAACATGAAAAAACACGAATATAATTAGTGTCGGGTTTGGGTTTCCAATATAGGTACATGACACGGAATGAAAGTACATGAAATACATAAATAATTAAATTTTTAAAAACATATAATATACATATATATACTAGATACCAAATATGAATTTTATATATTATAAATAACATATATAAATTATAAATACTAAAATATATTTTATTGTTCTTTGACTACGTGAGTGAGCACTTCACCCTTTAATTATCTATTGCTTGACTACGTGAGTGAGCACTTCACCATTTAATTATCTATTGCATTTTTTTAATAATTAATATTTTTCGTATATAATTCGTGTACTTTAGTGTACTAAAGCGGGTAAACAAGAATATATTAGTTCTGGGTTAGTGTCACCAAATTGGTACACGAATGCAAATCCGGGTCGGGTTTGGGTTTAAGGTTTGGTACACGAAAATACGAAAACACATGAAATATTTGAACACGACACAGAATGTTGACATGTCTACTTGATCCTGATTGGATATCTGCTATGCAAGAGGAGCTAAATCAGTTTGAAAAAAAACAAAGTTTGGGAGTTGGTTCCTGCACCAAAGAACAGAAGTATAATTGGAACAAAGTGGGTGTTAAGGAATAAAATGGATGAAAATGGAATTGTTACCAGAAACAAAACAATGTTGGTTGCAAAAGGATACTCACAGGAGGAAGGAATTGATTATGATGAAACTTTTGCTCCAGTTACAAGACTTGAAGCAATAAGGATCTTTCTTGCATTTGCTACACACTCAATTTTAAGGTGTATCAAATGGATGTGACAACTGCATTCCTTAATGGTGAGTTCGAAGAAGAAGTTTATGTGTAACAGTGATAAGTAGATTTTATATCTACTTAGAACGCTTCATATCGGCTTAAATTGGTGTTTTGGACTCAAGTATTTGGTATTTTTTATATGTTTTATGTTGAGTCATTGCAGGGTACTAGTCAGAGGTGGAAATGAGCTTTTAAATGATTATATGTTGATAAGAGATCAGGGAATGAGTCGTGGAAGTTTGTACGAAGGACGGAGCATAAAAAGAACAAAGTTGCAGAAATTTTACAGAGAGCGGGCACGCCCGCACCCCATTTATCAGACACAGAGCATGCCCGTGCCCATATCAAGCGCGCCCACGCCAGTCAATTTCTGCAGAATCCTAATTTGATTATAATTTGGTTATTGCGAGATTCCAGGTCACCCGGGGCTATATATATAAAGAAAAGAAGACATTTTTAAGAAAAAGGAAGCCAGGGAGAACATAAAGAAGACCTAAAGCACACAAGATGGCTAGGGAGAAGAAGATTTAGTTTTCACTTTTGTATTCTTCGATTTAGGCGATACTTTTGGAAGCTTGTTTATGAATTGTTCTAAACCCTACCACTATTATATTATCTCATAGTATTCTGAACTTATTTATTATCATATTTTCATTAGAACCCATGGTGACGATGTGTTTGATCATGAACTAATCATTGTCATGGGGTTCTAGCGGATTTATTTATGGATTTCAATAGTTGATTGTTCTAAATCATTAGTGTGTGGTGATATATGATTTCCTAGTATGGTTGTACTTATTCTTTTTAGATGCGTAGCTAACATCTAAGTCATTTTTTAATCTTTATTGAAGCGAAAGTGGATATAGAGTTTTAGAACTTTCCATGCTAGCATAAGTTTATGTATATTATCATGCATGATTTGTATTGTAATTTTAACCATCTTACGCTGCCCTATATAATCTCAATAGATAACTTGCTCATTAAACCATTATGTTTTCAAATCTTATAGACATATAGGGTCTAAGCATAATTGGTGTCTACTCAACTTCTATCTTATTTGTTGATGTTTAGTAGTAGGGTATATGTATATCGAAAGATAGCATATACTTATCTGATTAGTTGTCATCACCATCACATGCTAAGATTAAAGGCATAAACTCTGAATAAAGTATTTAATGAAGTCAGAATCCCATGTTTTATCTCATATAAGTAAATCAGTTTTATTCTCTTAGTTAATGCATGCTAGTATAATCACTTTAATTAGTTAATCAACTCAAAATTGATATTTGTCTTAGCAGTGAATAATAACCATACATTGTTGCATAAGTGCATATTCTGTTTAAACCAGTCTCTATGGGAATAAACTTAACTTAATCTTATACTACTTGTGATTGTGTACGCTTGCGTGGTTTTGTGCGAACAAGTTTTTGGCGCCGCTGCCGGGGATCGGTGTTAAATTTAGTTTATGTACTTGTCATCAGTGGTCGTTAAAGTTCACTGACTCGGATTATTCTTCTTATAAAGTTTACTTTTTTGTGTATTTCAGGTATTCGATCGAGTGTGTATGCGAACACGTTCTCAATCTCGTAAGGACAAAATAGAAGAAGTAGAAAAGGAAGTAATCATTGCAATGGGAGAACCAGCAGCAGAAATAAAAGTGTTGAAGGATTATTCTCAACTAAAGATTAATGACATTCAGTCTAGCATTGTCAGACCAACCATTGCAGCTAATACCTTTGAAATCAAGCCTGGCATGATTCAAGTGGTACAAAATTCAGTCCAGTTTGGGGGTTCTCCGACGGAAGATCCCAATATGCACATTAGGGATTTCATCGAGATCTGCGACACCTTCAAGTTCAACGGTGTTTCGGAAGATGCTGTGAAACTGAGACTTTTTCCATTTTCTCTAAGGGATAAAGCTAAGAGCTGGTTGCACTCTCTACCACCAGGTTCTTATTGCGACATGAGAGTATCTTGCTCAGAAATTTCTTACTAAATTCTTCCCTATGGCAAAGACAGCTGCAATCAGGAATGCTCTTACTCAATTTGTGCAGCAATCAGGTGAATCTCTATGTCAAGCCTCAGAGCGCTACAAGGAGATACTAAGGAAGTGTCCTCATCATGGAATTCCTGACTGGATGGTGATAAATTGCTTTTATAATGGTTTGGGAACACATTCAAGACCTATGCTCGATACAACATTAGGTAGAGCTTTATGGGCTAAGAGCTATGAAAAAGCTTATGAGCTAATTAAGATGATGGCCGCTAATGAATATCAGAATCCCACTCAGAGACTACCACAAGACAATGTAGCAGGAATTCTGGAGGTGGATACAGCTACGGCTATAGCTGCTCAGCTAAAGGTGTTAACTATGAAAATGGATTCTCTGGCTAACTATGGTGTTCATCAGATAACTAGTGTTTGTGAGCTTTGTGCAGGTTCGCATGCGACGGAGAAATGTGCTATATCTAGTGAATCGACTCAGTTTGTGAGTAATTTTCAGATACCACAACAACCAGTTCCTGCCACTTATCATCCTAACAACCGCAACTATCCTAACTTCAACTGGAGCAATAATTAGGGTGGTATGCAACAGCCTTACCATCATTTTAGAAACAAGCCTTTGAATCCTCCTGGTTTTCAGCAACAGTTTACACCAAGGCAACACTTTCAGCCATAGAGAATGCAACAACAATCTCATGGAGGTGCAGGTCCATCTTCGAATGAAAAATCTGAATTGGAGGAGTTGAGGCTGATGTGCAAAAGCCAAGCGGTTTCAATCAAAACTTTGCAGAATCAAATAGGGCAAATTGTCAATGCTTTATTGAACCGACCACATGGAACTCTTCCTAGTGATACAGAAACTAATCCAGTCAAGAGGGAAGTCAGGGAATAGTTGAAGGCAATCACCTTGGGGTTTGGAAAGGTCGCTAGCCATAAAAATCATCAAAACGAAGAATCCGAAAAATTTCTCCAAAAGGTGGGCACGCTCGCGTCCATATCAAGTGTCCGCGCCCTTGCTAGCTTCAGAAAATGAATTTCTTGAGGAAACAGCTGATCAGAATGGGGTCAAAGCTGAAACGAAGAATACGTCTACTGAAAATACTACTCCTGAGCAAAATACAAGATATAAACAGTTCTATCCGCCCCCTCCATATCCTAAAAGACTTTAAAAGCAGAAGTTCGATAAATAATTTTCCAAGTTTCTGGAGGTTTTCAAGAAATTGCATATTAACATACCTTTTACGGAAGCTCTAGAACAAATACCGAGCTATGCTAAATTCATGACGGGTATTCTTTCTTGAAAGCTTAAACTTGAGGAGTTGGAAACCATTGCTCCAACGGAAGAGCGTAGTGATGTGCTGCAACAAAAACTACCTCCTAAACTTAAAGATCCAGGAAGCTTCATGATACCATGCACTATTGGAAACTTATCTTTTGACAAGTGCTTGTGTGACTTGGTAGCTAGCATCAATCTGATGCCATTGTCTGTCTTCAAGAAACTTGGTTTGCCTGATCCAAAACCTGTAAACATGTCCTTACAACTGGCTGATCGATCCATCACTTATCCGCGAGGTGTAGTGGAGGATGTATTGGTTAAGGTGGACAAACTCACCTTCCCTACTGATTTTATCATTATGGATTTTGAGGAAGATGAGAAGATTCCCATTATCTTGGGGAGACCATTCTTAGCTACTGGTCGAACTCTGATCGATGTGCAGAAGGGTGAGCTTACTATGAGGGTTCAGGATCAGGACATTACCTTTAATGTCTTCAATGCAATGAAATTCCCTACTGATGAAGATGAGTGCTTTAAAGTAGAGTTGGTCGACTCTGTAGTAAATTCGGAGCTTGATCAATTGCTACGGACTAACGCCTTAGAGAGAGCCTTAATAGGGAAATCTGATAGTGAAGATGCAGAAGGGGAAGAGCAACTGTAGTATTTAAATGCATGGAAAAGGAGATTGGACTTGCCATTCGAGTCTCTTATGTAATATCTCGTATTTTTAGAATTATTATAATTATTATTTGAATAAAATAATGGATATTTTATTCCTGTTTGACGAGTTGGTGTTATTAAATGGTAAGGTGCTAATTGTTAAGTGTTATATCGATCCTTGTTTAATTTCTGAAAATATTTTTTTAATGTATTATTTTCAAAAGTTATTTGAATAGCCGATCTTATTGATATCGGTAAATTGAAATTGTCTTGTAATATCCAGGAAATATCGTGCAATTATTTTTTATCAATAAATAATTATTATGTGATATTATGGGAATTTTGGTGAATTATTTGATGATCGATATTTATATTTGGGTGTGTATATGTGATAAAGTGTAAGTATTTTGATTTTTAATATGTCCAGAATAAAGTATAGATAATTATGGTATTTTTCTGGTAATTTTTGGAGTGTTATATGATTTTATAAGGATTTATAGATTTAATAATTATTTTTGAGTAATAATAAAACTATTTTATAAAGCCGAGAATCATCAACCTTCAACCGTTTTTGCGTTTTTACAACCTGAAACTCTTCGGAAAACCCCTTCCTAACCTAATCTGATAATTCCGGACATTTTCCGTGTTTTGACTTTTTCGATCCGGATTACGGTTTGACCGTGCGCGTCCCGTCGCAAAATTTTCGATACGATAATCATTTTGGTAGATCAGTAAACCCCGTATTCTCGAGAGACGAGATATTTTTACATTATTTTCTCATAGGGTGTTATGGATAAAAAACGTAGGGTGTATTAACTGCTGTATTTATTACTAAGGTTCGGGAGCTCAAGGCCTTTAATGGCTGCTCTCGTGTTTCGTAGCTTAACTCTACCTTTACGAGATGCCTACGTATCTATGTGAATGAGAGAGGCAAGCCAAAAAACGTAGTTCTGAGTGACGGGGTGAGTTCCTTTATATAGATGTTGAGAGTCCTTGAATTGGACTAGGGTTAGGAGACTTGTTGATTAAGTTCTCAGACTTTGGATAGACTTTGAAGTCCTAGAATAGAGGAATTAGATTCCTAGTTGGTGTAGGTGCCCTTGAGGCCATCTTTTATAGAATTACATCATCGTTAGGACTCATTTAATGAGCTGGTAATACCCCTATTTATTAATTATGAAATTAATAAATAATCAGGGCTTTGGGCCTCATTAATTGGGATTCGTTATTGGACCGTATCAGGTCTAATTAATTCAACATTAACTATATTTCTAGGCTAATTTTAGGCCCATATCATTTGCCCCCCAACTTCTGGGAAACCGTAAAAGATTTCGCAGAAGTTAAGTTCATTTGTTCCCTTACAAGGTATCGTTTTTACGTAAAGTGTGGAGCGACCTACACATTTACAATGATTTTCCTTGCACACGGCTTTAGGGTTATTTTAGATACTCCCTATTATTTTCCTTACCTTATTCCTTCTTTTTAGGAATTTTCTGGTATTTTTCAAGAATTTTTCCCTTAATTTCTGGGATTTTTTCCTAATTTTCAAGAATATTATGATACTCACAGGTATTGTTTCTTTAATATTTTAAGAATATTTTATCAAAAATAATTTTTGAAAATTATTTTCTAATTTTCCCTAATTTTCTGGGATTTTTTGCTTATTTTTCCCTATTTTTTGGGAATTTTTAGCAATTTTCCTGATTTTTGGCCCCTTTCTGATTAATTAAATAATCATAAAATGGGCTCTCATGGTGACATGCATCCTAGGTATGGGTCACCCCCTCCTAGGAGACATGTTTCCATCAACGCCTAGGAATATAGCCTCCTGGGCGTTGTTAGTTCGCTTGTACTTCCTAGGCGTGGGTCACCCCCGCCTAGGAGACATAATTCTAACAAGGCCTAGGAATATTGCCTCCTGGGCGTTGTTGATTTTAATACTCTCATTCTTCCTAGGCGCGGATCGCCCCCGCCTAGGAGACATACTTCTAACAACGCCTAGGAACGTTGCCTCTAGGGCGTTGTTGGTTTGGAATCTCATTCTTTACCCTATGATTTTTTTTCCATATATCCGGGGTAAGTAAACTTGTGTTTTTGATTTTTTTTAGTAAAGAATGTTCTAGAACTCTCTTGAGTATAGAACGTTCTAAATTCGAATTTTCAAAATTCAAAATGTCTGGGCTTCCCGCCCATGGTGGCTTTAAAGGCCCATTCCTTTTAGGCCCATCGTCGATTGAGTTCCCTCTACACAGCTATAAAAAAAGAGGAGTGTGAGTTCATTTCTCACACCCTACAAAAAATCTCTCAAAGATTCTCTCCTTGTTTCTTTCCTTCTGCAATATTTTTTCTGCCTCTTTTCCACCGCAAGGCGATTTCCGGCCTATCTTTTCGCCATAGCTCTCATCATTTTCTGGGTTTTCTTGAAGATTCCGTTTGAATCTTCATCTTCTTCATTTGTCTTCAAGAGCTTTCTGGGTTTCGAGCCTTAACCATCCATGGCGGATTCCGACTCTTCCCACTCCCAGATTCCCCAAGCTGCTCCCCGTCCATCTAGGGCCAATCGAGGTAAAAAATCTCTAGTACATTCTTCCGTCATTTCTTTTAGGGATCTTTTAACTGAGTTTGGCAAAGCCTTTCCTAATTTGCTCCACTTAAATGCTTATAACTACCCTTCTAAATATAATTCCGAACAAGTAGGTACTATAGCTCGTTTATTTGGTATTTCACACCCTTATAGGGTCGTGGCTCCTGGCCCAAATGAAAGGGCCTGTTACCCAAAGCCTGGGGCCATTTGGGTTTATAAGGAAACCTTTTATGCCGGTTTTTGTCTTCCTCCTCACCCCTTCGTTTTTCACCTTTTGGCTGAAGCCCGAGTCTGTCCGACCCAACTCACGCCCAATTCTTGGCATTTCATTCACCGTTACATGGCCCAATCGCGTAAACATGGTTTCTAGCCCAACGTTTGTGTCTTTCACTATTTATTTAAGTTTGTAAATGCTTCTGAGGACCAAGAATGGGTCAAAATAGTTCATAGATCCTTGGCCCGTTCCTGTTTTCTTTCCGTACCAATCCTGACTCGTATCCAACTTGGAAGAGCGAGTGGTTTTATGTGTTTCTGGATTCCGAGGAGGATTGGGACCATTTTTTCAGGCTCAATTCCTCAAAGAGTGTAGACGGTTCTTTAAGGGACCTAAAATTGGGAATAGATGAAGATGCGGCCATCAAGACCATCACAGCTGATAACTTGCATCATTGCGCTCTCATCCTTTCAAAGGGAAATTTGCAAAATTTAAATCTAAGTGACCTGGGTCCCGAGGGTATTTCTTTTCCCTTCTTATTTCACCATTTAACTCCTTATTTTTGTCATTATTTCTTATATACCTTTATCTTTTTTGCAGCTAAGGTGGCTCTGGACGCGATATTGAAGAAGAGGGAGGCCCGTGCTGCCAAGGGCTCCGCTGTTGAGACTCATCATGAAAAGAGGGTGAGGATTGGAGACGGCCCTTCAGTCACGGTTAAGGAAGCCATTCCTACTTTTATATCCGAGAGGCCCCTTAGCCTTGATGATGATACTTCTCCCTTTACTGTGACTTGAAGCTCTGAGGCTGCTGCTATTTGGTCCGAGAGCGTGGTTACACCTCACGACAGGGCCGAGATAGTAGAGTCCTCTGACGACCAACAGATCAAGCATCTGGGTGCTCAGGCCATAGCTTCAGTAAGATTCTTCCTTAACTCATTCTTTAATTATTTTTATGATCTTTCCTCTGTTCTTTGCACAACTCATCGTGTTTGAACATGTTTGTGTAGATGAATACCTATCTCCAGGTTGCCCTTCATTACCTGAAGGATGTGAGGATTAGCCTGACCATTGCTAAAAGGGATAGGGACAGGTACCTTAAGGCCTCAAAGGCTAACTTCACTCACTTCCGTGAGGTGGAGAAGGAGTTGGCTGAGGAAAAGGAGAAGGTTCGCAAGCTGGAGTTGGATGCTCAGAGGGCTCGGGCTGAGGTGATAGCCGAGTACAAGGCATCTCAGGACTTTCAGGATGTCTTGAATGCTGAGTATGATGCTAATTTTCCCGAGACCTTTTCTAGCTGCTGGGAAAAGATAGTGGAGGAGATTGGGAAGAAGATCCTGGAGGTGACTCTTACAGCCTATCCAGTCCCTGCTGTTCCTGGGCCAGGGCCCCTTCTTGAGGATATTCTCCTCTCCCCCACTCTCCCCCACTTTGACTACTTCTGCCGAGGCCACAACTTCTCCTTCTCGGGATGCTAACCCTATGGGAGACGAGACTGTTCCCCCTTCTACTGCCACTGATGGGGGGAACAATGATGATGATTTGTTTAAGGATCTTGAGTAGTTTCCTTTTCTTATTGGCCCATCGTGGCTTTTTATGTATTAACTTATTCATATTTGGAACTTATTAGCCTTCGGGGTTTATTATGTTATCTTAAGTTGCTTGTTCGCTTTTCTACTATTTCTTCCAAGTACTTGTACTATTTTATGGGAGTTAGTTTGCTAGCCTCTTTATAGTTTTCCCTTATATTTCCTTGTACTTGTACTATAATAGATAAGCAAACTCAATTATATATAGCATGAACCAAACAGTTCTAGGATAAGATGAACCAATCAGTTCTAAAAAAAGTTTATGGAAACTCTTGGGATTCATCCCTTACATAATTCACTGTAGAACTAGAATCTAAAGTAATAGTCTTATTAACACATGAAATCCTAAGCAAGCAAAGCTTCAAGGTGCTTTTCAACCTTTTTACCACTATAGTATGCATGAGCTATAGGTAGTAAACTTTCAGGTTTTGAGCATGCCAAGTCCGAGGTACTTCTTCTCCATTCATGGTCTCCAATTTGTAAGACCCTCTTCCTTGAATGCTCTTAACCTTGTATGGCCCTTCCCTGTTTGGGACGAGTTTTCCTCTCTACCCAACACCGGAAGCTTCCACCTTCCTCAGAACCAAGTCACCTTGCTTGAAGAACCTTTCCTTAACCCTTAGGTTGTAGTAGAACGAAGCTTTTTTCTGATATTCCACTATCTTCACATGTGCCTCATCTCGTACTTCATCAATCAGATCCAGGGATAATCTTTGCCCTTCTCCATTTTCCTCGGCATTAAAAGCTTAGATCCTGGGCGACGAATATGATATCTCCACAAGAACAACCGCCTCTGCCCCATATGCTAACATGAAGGGAGTTGCTCCAGTTATGACTCTACAAGTAGTCCTATAGGCCCATAGTATTGGGAGTATTTCATCCACCCAGTTATTCCTCAACTTCTCGATCCCTTTCTTTAGTCCATCCAAGATTATTCAATTTGCCACTTCCGCTTGCCCATTGGCTTGCGGGTGAGCTCGGAGGTGAATCGCAACTCAATCTCATTCTCCTCACAATACTTCTTGAATTCCTTATTGTTGAACTGCGTTCCATTATCGGTAACTAGGATACGGGGAATTCCATATCGGCACATGATATTTTCCCACAGGAATTGTGCAACTTGCTTAGTTGTGATCTTGGCCAAAGGCTTGGCTTCAATCCACTTAGTAAAATAATCAATGGCTACAATCAGGAACTTCCTTTGTGTCATGGCCATGGGGAAGGGCCCAAGTATATCCATTCCCCACATGGCAAAGGGGATGGGAGAGTTAATAGAGGTTAACATCTCGGGGGGTTGTCGAACGACAGGTGCATGTTTCTGACTGCGATCACACTTCTTCACATACTCTGTGGCATCGACCATCATTTCTGGCCAATAGAAGCCTAAACGGGTTATCTTATGAGCCAGTGTCCTGCCCCCAGGTGTTTCCCACAGATACCCTTCATGTACTTCTTCAAGATCCAAGTGTGCCTCATCGGGCCTGAGACATCTTAAGTAAGGAACCATATAAGATCTTTTGTATAAAATCCCGTCGATCAAGGAGTATCTCAGTGCTCGAACAGCCAACTTCCGTGCTTCAGTCACGTCATTCGGCAGACAACCAGTTTGAATATGGGCCTTAATGGGATCTATCCATGACTTCCCCAGCCCTATACGAGCTACAAGCATAACATCAATGCTTCGTGTCTTCAAAACGCTGAAGTATACACTTCCTGAACTTTCCTCTATCTCAGATGAAACAAACTTTGACAATGCATCCGCCTTAACATTTTCCTCCCTTGGGATGTGCTCGATATGGCATTCATCGAATTGAGTCATCACAGCTCTTACTTAGCCATCGTATCATCCCTTGCCTCAAACTCTCCCTTCATCTGGGATATGACCAACTTCGAGTCTCCATAGACCTTCAAGTTCTTAACTCTCAGCATCCCTGCTAGGCCGAGGCCAGCTATCAGAGCCTCATATTCTGCTTCATTATTTGTGGTTGGGAAGTCTAACTTCATAGCATATTCAATCAGGAACCCATCGGGGCTTTGTAAAACTAGTCCTGCTCCACTTGAATTTGTTTTTGACGCTCCATCAAAATAGAGGACCCAATATTCCTTTTCCTTAACATTCTTCTCTTTGTCCCCTTTATCATCACCTTCTGTGTTTGGAAGTATAATATCTTCCTGCCCCCTGACTTCTTGGTTGGGTATGGTACATTCCACCACGAAGTCAGCCAATGCCTGAGATTTTATTGCCGTTGGTGGCTTGTACTTGATGTCAAATTCTCCCAACTCTATTGCCCACTTAATTAGCCTTCCACTAGCTTTGGGACTATGGATAATATTTCTCAAGAGCTGATTTGTTAGCACTTCAATCTTATGAGCCTGAAAGTAAGGACGCAGCTTCCTTGAAGCCATTACCAAGGCTAAAGTAAACTTCTTGATAGTTGAATAATTCAACTCAGCCCCATGTAAGATTTTGCTAACATAGTATACGGGTTTCTGGACTTTGAATTCCTCCTTAACCAATACAGCGCTCAAGGCATTTTTTGAAATGGCCAAGTACAAGTATAAAGTTTCATTCAAAGCTGGCTTGGCCAACAACGGGACCTGAGCCATATATTTCTTTAATTCTTCGAATGCCTTCTGGCTTTCTTCTACCCATACGAAATCCTTAACATTTTTCAAGGACTTGAAGAACGAGAAGCACTTGTCCCCAGATTTGGAGATGAACTGCCCCAATGCAGCAATCCTTCCAGTGAGCTTTTGAACGTCTTTGATAGTCTTTGGGGGCTCCATGTCCAAAATTGCCTTTATTTTATCGGGATTGGCTTCGATTCCTCTCTTGGAGACCATCAGTCCCAAAAACTTTCTGGATCCCACTCCGAAAACACACTTTGCAATTTAGATAAGTGAAGTCCACACACATCCTCCATGTAAGAACCCTGATTTTTGTAATATTTTAAAACTTCTGTGAATAGTAACTTGAGCTGATTAAGTAATACGTATGGGGATCATCATAAAATTAATAGTGGAATTTTGAGAATCCGAGATCATATTCTTGTTTATCGAGGAAAATAAGTGAATGTAAAAGCCGACGGAATTCGAAGATTCACGATTATACTACGTGTTTTCGTATCCGTAAAGAATGGCGTAGAACCGGGATTACTACATGAAATAAATAATATATCAAGGTGTTTCTATGATCAAGAGAAGGAATGGAATTAGTTATAGGATTATAAGCGATAAAAGAAATCGCTACGAAACAAGTCGTTATACGTGGAAACTATCCGAATGGAACGACAATTGCGTTTGTGATAAATAAGCGAATGAGAAATTAAATCCCATGCAAGTTGGCCATGCATAACCAAGTCCTAACTAGTAGTTAGGAGTATAACTAGATGATTAGAAGTTAACTAGAATAGTTAGTGGAATAGTGTTGAATAGTGATGGGAGACAAACAAGTACACAAGCCATACTTCTCCCTTTTATCACTTCACCACACAATCAAACCAACCCATACCTTTGCCAAATTATTATCAAATCTGTTGCATACATCCCATATATTCATTATACACTCCCACACTTTAGCCACAAAAGAAAACAACCCCTTTTCCCTCACTTAAAGCTCTCCCATTTTTCATTCTAGCAGTTCGGGTTTTCTGAGCAAGGGAGAAAGAAAAATTCATAACTCAAAATATACTCATTCAAATATCTTGAAATTTTGACCATAGCTTCTCTATATCATGGGTAAGCTACGTACCAAATTTCAGCCTCAAATTATTGTTTTTCAATTTTATAAAAATGTTTGAATGAGGTGCTGAAAGGTAACTCCGAAATTCTAACTTGTTTCTTGGTTTTGTTTCTTAAGGATCTAGCCCTTCTAAGTGTTTTCTAAGCAAACCAAGCCTCAATCATCCTAGAACTAACCTTCCTAGTATCAAAGAAGGTATAACTTTCAACCCTTTAAGGTTTTATGGTTGGATTTAAGAGTTATGTTTGTTGTAGTGTTAAGATCCAAAGGATTGTGTTTGTTTGAGTTTGTATTGATTATGTTCTTGCTAAAGGCTTGAGATGTTGAGTTGTAATCCATGTATGTGGTACTAGATAGAGCATATAAGGTGTATATGGGTGGATCTTAATAAGTACTTGTGTTTATGATGGTTATAGGTAGTGATTGTGTTAAGATCAAGTAGTAGAAATTGAGTTTGGGCATTCTTGCACTTGATCTGTTTTCTGCAGGACATTCGGCCATGAAAATGGTTAAAATTTGAAAACCACTGGCCATGAATAGATAGATCTTGGTTTTTAGTTTCTATACATGTGTAGATCATCATGAGAAGATTTACGGTTTAGGAGTTATGGTAGTTTTAGTGTAAAATATTTCTGCGATTAGCCAACTGCACTTAAGTCCACTTGCATGGTGATTTTGAAGGACTTAAAATAATTTCGAGATTCTGGAAAAATTATGAAAAATGGATATGAAAGTAGAGAAGACTTTACAAAAAGAATTTTGAGAAAATATTAATTTTTAGATTTTATAAAAATGTTTTGGTAAAGCGAGCGCAAGCGAGAAACGCATAAAAACCTAGTTTTGACGTGCGTTTTCTCACGTTCGAGCTTAAAACTCGAAATGGACTTTCTAAAGCGAACGATCGATTTCAAAACTCGACCATGTTATAAAGTGAGAATATAAGTGTTGGGAATGTGACGATCGGAGATTCGTTATACTTGTGTAGTTGCGAAAGTTGCTTAATAAAAGCGAGACGTTAATCGCGTACTAACTTAGACCGTTGGTTCTTGTTTATAGATCGCCAACCAAACACCAGAGACCATACCACTTCGATTACTCGAGGCAAGTTTTCGAAACCCTATCTCATACTATCCATGCTATATATATACTGTTGTGATACTGATGCCATGATTTACAGTTCAAATATATATGCTTGTCTATGATATCAATGCATACGAATTATGCAATTGTTTACGAAAACAAATTTCGTTTTACACGAGTATGAGAAATTGAAACGTATTTCAAATATAATATATGATAATGGATTCAGATATATTTTAATAACGATTTAATTTTGGAGAGAGCCGGACGCGAAAGATTTCTATTTCGATAAACAAAGTACGTTCGCGTAATATATATATCAAGCGAACGATTGGGATTTTGACTTAAACTTCGAGAAATATTGGTTTATTCATTTAAGGGACACCCTTACTTGATTGATTATTTTATAAAGCGATACTTAAGGGATTATTAAATATCCAGAAAGTATTTAAAAATATACTGAATAGTTTATAAATCATTTCACGTTATTTAATAAAGATTTAACTATTCAAAGAGCAATTATAGGATACCAAATCCTGTTTTGATTATTTGATTAAGGTGTCTCCATTCGTTGGACCTTATTCAGAAATATTTTGTATTTAAGGTTTTTTTATTAATTCATTGAACCTTAATTAGAAATAGTTTATACTTAAGATTTTATCAATTCATCGAACCATATTCAGAGATATTTTATATATAAGGTTTTTATCAATTCATCGAACCTTATACAGAGATGTTTTATTTATAAGATTTTATCAATTCATTGAATCCCTCTTAAAATATTATGAGACCTTAGATATTTAATATCTTCGGACTTCTAAAAACTTATTTAAAAATAGACATAGTTCCCAAAGGTACTTTCTAAATTATTCAAAACTCTTGAAAGAGATTAATCATTTGAAACGTATCAAAACCTTAGGGAACTTAGTCTAGAAGCATAAGTGTTTTGCTTCCTCGTTCAATAAAGAACAAGTGGGTAATATATGTGTCACCCTACTACAAATAGGGATTTGAAAATGATTTTAAATTCAAAACTCCGACAACTCACAAAGATCAATTGAGTTAAAAGTGATGAATAAATCATCTTATTTAAAGGTCAACTTTTAATGACCTATTCCTTCGAAAAAGGATTTTGAGAAAAAGATATAATTGTCTTGGGACTGGAATGTGGCCTGCCTGGCACGGAGTGGTATCGGGCAGTGACCAGGCGCGGAGTGGCGCATTGTACGGTTATATGGTCTATGTGACCATTGACTTTCGGACTTGCACGACAATGGGCAACCACCGTGTAGTGTCTTGATGAGCCCAAAGGCGGCTAGGTTTGTATTCCTTCTACTAGTAAAGAAAATTTCGTATTCGGCTGATCACCGATACATGGTTTATTCCAGTATAGTCCCTTTCTTCCATTTTGGAAAAACTGTTATGAAATATACAACAGAGAGCCGATAAGGCTGAGTTTTAAACAAGGATATTGATGAATAAATATCAAATCCATTTGAGAAATCTGCCAATAAGGCTAAGTTTTAAATTGGGCTGTTGATGACTATATATCACACCCATTTGAGAATCTTGGTTCGAGTAACATCTTGAGATTTTGAAATAAAATGAGTACGAGTATAAAATGATTTTGAGAAAGAGATGAATACAAGTATCCAGTGGATATACTATTGTAGTTGATTTTAAGAATATTATAAATTTGACAAGCATATAAACTTTCAGAACGTTTTGGAGATACAAAGTATAATTATTGGTTTTATTTATCCCTACATACTTAATTATGGGGATATATACCTTGCTGAGCTATAATGCTCACCCTTGCTTTTTATATATCATATCACAACAGACTACCAGCATGGATCAGACCAGGACTGCTGTCCGTAGGTGGGTAAGGAACGCTCGTGAGTTCTATAGGCTTTTTGTGCGCCAGCCCCGTCAGGTAGATAAGTGGAGATGATTTATTTGATATTGTTTCCAAGCATATAACCTGTGTGTGTGAGTTTGAATAAAAGGTCGAGTAATATTGTGAAAAGAGAATTATTTAATTAATAAGTGATCGTAACGACCCGAATTCATGACCTTGGATTTGGGGGTATTATACTCCATTTCCCATTAGCTTTCTTTACCATTACAGGGTTAGCTAACCATTCCGGAAACCGTATCTCCTCTATGAAACCAGCCTCTAAGAGCTTCTCTACTTCTTGTTTAATAACTTCTTGCCTATCTGGAGCAAAGCTTCTTTTCTTTTGCTTTACCATCTTCCGATTTGGATTCACATTCAGCTTGTGAGTGATCAGTTCCGGGTCTATGCCTGGAATATCAGCTGCCGACCATGCAAACACATTACTATTTTCTTGTAAAAATTTCACCAACTTCCCTTTAAGGGGCTCCTCTAGTGTTGCTCCAATAAAAGTCATTTTCTCAGGATTCTCGGGAGCTAAAGGAATTGGAACCAAATCTTCTGCCGGCTTCCCTCTTTTCTCGTCATTCTCACGGATATCGAGGTCTTCAATAGGAAAAACCTACCCCCAACTCCATCTGCCCTAAGAGAGGCCACATAACAACTTCTTGCCATCTTTTGATCTCCTCTCTCTTCTCCAATCCCATTCTGGGTGGGAAACTTCATCACTGAATGATAGGAAGAAGAGATTTCCTTGAAGTCATGTATCCCTGTTCTTCCCATGATCGCGTTGTAAGTTGAACTAGCCTTCACTACCGCAAAGTCCAACATCTGTGTCGCTTGTCTTGGTTCTTGACCTATGGTCGTTGGCAACTTGATTATCCCTTCCACGGGGCACTCCACTCCTGCGAGCCCATATATCGGCATATTAGTCGGGGTTAATTGAGAATCATTGTAACCCATCCTTAAAATGGTATCATGGAGTAAGATGTCCACCGAGGCACCGTTATCTACAAGGACCCTCTTCACCGGGCTGTTCCCTATTATCGGTGTTATGACCAGCGGGTCGTCATGAGGAAATTTCACACCTTCCAAGTCAGAATCATCAAATGCCATTGTGACTCCTATCTTGGCCCTCTTCAGGGCTTCCCCAACAATATGCATAACTTCTCTAGTATATGCTTTCCTTGAGTTCTTGGGTAAACCAGCAGCAGTTGGTCCTCCAAAGATTGTATTAATCATAGGTCCTCGTGGTCGCGGTCCTCCAAAGATCGCATTTATCACCGGTCACCTAGGCTGGGGATTTGGCCCCAGATCGTCTTGGTCCCTAGGCTGATTATTATATTGTTTTTGATAATCATAGAATAAATAATTTATCAACTGTTTCTGTTTTGAATTAATGGTGAAATGCAGTTTTGATTCAGATCCTGATTTATGCTGATACTTACTTTGTTGTTAAATATCAAAGGTGGTAATAGTACAGATGATTGATGTTGACTTCAGAATGGGATGTTGTGAGCATCAAAGTTCGTATTGATATCTAATTTGATATGACAACAAAATGAGTATTAATATCAATAGTTCGGTTTTGAATAAAGTTTATGATTCAATCCATAATCATTGCTTCTTGTTATTGATGTTTACGATATTTCCGTAAACACGGTTTTACAAGTTTTATCCTCATCAAGATTCGAAGTATTGCTGAAGCATTTCGCTCAAAAATATCAAAAGGGTTTTGAATACAAGGAACCAATTATGAGGTTCCTCAACTAAAAAATTCTAATTCAGCAATTATGATTTTAAAGGTTCTGCTCTATTACAGATGTCAGTTTTATATCAAAAAGACCCTATAGATGCTATAATGAACTTGCTGAGCATTTCTTTGACACATACTTGCCTGTTTTCAAATTTAACCTCCAGTGAGGATTTTCTTGCGCTGTTTAGCTGCGTAATTCTAGTAGACAAAGAAGAAGCTTTTGGAAGGTGGTTGGTCCTGGGTTTGCGGACTAGTGTAAGTTCTGTTGTATAAAGTTGTTTATATTATATTATATTATAGTTGTGTATTGTATATTTGGGCCTAGTATATTTTTCTTCGAAGTTATACTAGCGGGTTTAGCATTGAGTTGGAAATTATTGAAAAGAGTTTAAAAGAAAGTGAAAAAAAAATTATTTTTAGAATTTGGATTTTTTATTTCTAGAACTATAACCTTAAAAGATCTTGGATTATTTTGGGGTCATAGATGCTAAATATCTTCCGCTCACATTTATGCATTGATTTAATAGGTTAATTTGGATTGAGGTTTTATAATGATGAACAAATCCTTTTACCTTAGATTTGGGGGCGTTACATCTTGGATTATCCGAGCTTAAAAATTCTCAGAAGCGTCTCAAACCATCTATTGAAGAAGCTCCCACACTTGAACTAAAACCACTGCCTGATCACTTGAGGTAAGCATTTTTAGGTGATGCATCTACTTTGCCTGTTATTATCGCATCTGACCTTTCTGGTAGTGATGAAGACAAGCTCTTGAGAATTCTGAGAGAGTTTAATTCAGAAATAGGATGGAATATAGCAGATATCAAGGGAATCATCCCTTCTTATTGCATGCATAAAATCTTGCTTGAGGAAGGAAGTAAATGAAGGGTTTTTAGCACATAAACGCAGCGAAAACGTAAATTTAATCTTAAAAAAAACCCGAAACCCTCCGCAGGATCCATGCAAAAAATAATATTTAATTCGTAGTTCAGTGTGTTTACCTTAAGAAGTTTTACGTTAATGGAAAGATGGAGGTCTTTAATAGCGATCCAAGAACGATGAACGGAGATCCTTAGCAGCTGCTCCTCAAGTGTGAAGCAATCCACCGGTATCCACCAAGAAAACGATGTAATGAAGGAGGAGGAGATGGAGAGAATTAGGGTTTTGTAAATCTTTTTGGTTGAGGCAAAAATAGGGTCTATAATTGTATATTTATAGGCAAAAAAAATTTTCCCATAAAATATTATTATTATTAACCCTTTATTATTCTCACTAATAATTAAAACACCTTTTAATTATTAATCCTTTTTCTAAACTCTTTAGAAATAATTCTCTCACTTGATTTAATTTCCAAAAATTAAATTCTTAATTAATAATATTAAGAATCTTTTCTTAATTAATTTATAATCAATTAAATCTCATTTAATCAATTATTAAATTTGCCAATTAATTATTTATTTCATAAATAAATAATTATCAGCCATTATTAATTAATTCCTCCACCATTGAATCATTCTCTTTTATGGTGTGACCCTGTAGGTTCAATATTAAGCCGGTAGTAGAAATAAATAATAATAAAACTATTTTATCATTATTTATATAAATTCTCTAATTCATTAAATATGATTAATTAATTAATCATATTTATTCTACATCGTGAGAGATACTTCTCAGCATATCGTGACTATCCGAATAATACGAATTCACTGCTTAGAATACCAAGAACCTATTCAGTGAGTAGTTACCGTACAATTAATTCCTTCTACCCTGCAATGTCACGATTAAATACAAGGCATGGAACTTGTGTCAAGCCTATGTTATTTAATCACTTGCTTTCCCATTCACTATGCTTAGTTCTATTTAATGTAAATTAGAAAATCCTTTCTAATTTCATTCACTCTGGACAGAGATTCCTGAACTAACATAAGTGGATCAGCATTGAACATTCTCTTCCTACACTGGAAGGGGTAGATCTTTTATTGATCATACACTATCTTCGTGTACAAATTCCTTTACCCAGTAGAACCCTTATAATTGTCCCTTGAGACTAAGAACTAAACCAAAGCGTAGTTCAGTGAACACAAGATGACTATGATGATCTCAAGTCTAAGGATACTTGTACAACTATCACTATGTGAACAACTGCGGACACGTGAGTGAACTCCATCAGTTGTTCAGCTGTGTGAGTCATATTCAGTGAACTTATTCTATAATAAGCACCTACATACTAGCTATAGTGTCACCACACAAATGTCTATGAGAACAGACATCCTTCATAATGAAGCAAGCATAGTATGTACCGATCTTTGCGGAATATTAATTACCAGTTAGTAATCCTACGACCAGGAACTATTTAAGTTTAGAGTTATCATCTTTTAGGTCTCATTATTATGATATCATCACAATCCATAAAATGCTTTACTCTAAACTGTGGTATATATTATTTAAACATTTAAATAGATAGAGCCCGCAATAAAAACAAAACAAGCCTTTTATTAATATCAATAAAATCAAAACAGATTACATAAAAGTTATTCCTAAATCCTCATACATGATTGGACTTAGGACATATCTCTTTCAATCTCCCACTTGTACTAAAGCCAATCACTCTGGTATCTAATACCCATCTTGTCTTTATGACGATCAAAGTGACTCTGAGAAAGTGGCTTTGTGAGTGGGTCTGCTACGTTGTTATGTGTGTCAACTCTCTCGACGTTGACATATCCTCTATTTTCAACTCAGATTCACAACCAAAAACAAGAAAAATATCCCGAGTCCTTCGCAAGTACTTAAGGATATTTTTCACTGCTTTCCAGTGGTCTTCACCTGGATTGGACTGATATCTGCTCATCACACTAATTAGGCCTTGTACACAACATCGCGTACATAATAGATCCTATTGCTGAAGCATAAGGAATCTTACTCATACGCTCTCTTTCCTCAGGTGTCTTAGGAGACATTTTTTCGGAAAGGGACACTCCATGGCTCATCGGTATGAGACCTCTTTTGGAGTTTTCAATGTAAACCTTTTAAGCACTTTCTGGATGTATGTACCCTGGGTAAGACCTATCATTCTTCTAGATCTATCTCTATAGATCTTCATACCGAGAATGTAGGATGTTTCTCCCAAGTCCTTCATGGTGAAGTTCTTTGATAGCCATACTTTGACTGATTATAGCATTGGTATATCATTTCCTATAAGAAGTATGTCATCCACATACAATACA
Organism: Apium graveolens; assembly: GCF_009905375.1. Taxonomy (NCBI): domain Eukaryota; kingdom Viridiplantae; phylum Streptophyta; class Magnoliopsida; order Apiales; family Apiaceae; genus Apium; species Apium graveolens. The sequence continues at coordinate 46,996 of NW_027418802.1, read as the reverse complement.
AGAAATGTTACAGCGCTCCCACTAACCTTCTTGTAGACACATGGTTCATCTATGTTTTTGATAAAACCAAACTCTTTGATTGTCTCATCAAAATGGATGTTCCATCTACGAGAAGCTTGACTTAAACCATATATGGTTCGCAGCAGCTTACACACTACGTGTTCATTTCCCTTGGAAAGAAAACCCTCTGGCTGTGTCATATACACTTCCTCCTCAAGTTCCCCATTGAGGAAGGTCGTTTTCACGTCCATTTTCCAGATCTCATAGTCGTAGTAAGCAGCAATCGCAAGCAAAATCCGAATTGATTTTAACAGGGCTACAGTCGAAAAAGTTTCATCAAAGTCAATCCCTTGCCTTTGTTTGAATCCATTTGCCACGGGCCTGGCCTTATAGGTCTCCACCTGGCCATCTGCTCCAATCTTTCTTTTGTATACCCACTTGCACCCAATAGGCTTAACACCTTCAGGTGCCTCAACCAGAGTCCATACTTGGTTGGTATACCTAGATTCCATTTCAGATTTCATGGAACTATGCCATTTCTCTGAGTCAACACTATTCATAGCCTCATTATAGGTCACAGGGTCGTCATCATCAATGATTGACAACTCATTGTCATTCTCAATGACAAGGCCATAATACCTCTCAGGTTGGCGAGACACTCTCCCTGTCCTACGAATGGGCTGTTCCACAGAAGGTTGTTCAGTCTGAACAGGTGTTTCCACTTGATCCGTAGTAGTTTGTGCTTCTTGAACTTCATCAAATTCAATTTTGCTCTCACTATTTCCTTCAAGGATAAACTCCTTTTCCAAGAAGGTAGCATGTCTGGAGACAAACACCCGATGATCGGTGTAAAAGTAATACCAAAAGTCTCTTTAGGTTATCCCATAAAATTACATTTTACGGATCGAGATTCCAGCTTATCTGGGTCAACTTTCTTGACATAAGCTGGACATCCCCAAATCTTAACGTGTTTAAGACTCGATTTCCTTTCTTTCCATATCTCATATGGTGTTTGAGGAACAGATTTGGAAGGCACCTTATTCAGTAAATATGCTGAGGTTTCCAATGCATAACCCCATAGGAATACTGGAAGATTCGCATAGCTCATCATGGACCGAACTATGTCTAACAAAGTTCGATTTCTCCTTTCAGATACCCCATTTAACTATAGAGTATATGGAGGAGTCCACTGGGAGACTATACCATTTTCTTTGAGATAATCTAGAAACTCTCCATTCAAGTATTCACCACCTCGATTTGATCGAAGAGTTATAATACTGTGTTTGGTTTGTTTCTCCACTTCATGTTTATATTCTTTGAACTTTTCAAAGGCTTCAGACTTGTGTTTCATCAAATACATATATCTGAATCTAGATCGATCATCTATGAAAGTAATGAAGTATGAAAATCCACCCATGGCTTACGTAGACATTGGTCCACATACATCTGTGTGTACCAATCCTAGCAAATCTGCAGCCCTTTTTCCATGTCCACTAAATGGAGATTTGGTCATTTTACCCAATAGACAAGACTCGCATGTAGGATATGATTCAAAATCAAATGGGTCAAGTAACCCTTCCTTATGCAATGTCTGCAGTCTATTTTCACTAATAAGACCTAGCCTACAGTGCCATAAATAGGTCAGATTTTCATCATCTCATTTTCTTTTATTAGTTTGTTCAATCTGAAGTAAATCATGCTCTACGTCACATACATACAGACCATTATTTAAAATGCCACGTCCAAAAAGAGCATTATCTCTAAGGATAGAACATTCATTATTCTTAATAATAAATGAAAAACCATCCACATCCAACATAAGAATAGAAACAATATTCCTCACAATAGAGGGAACGTAATAACAATTATTCAAAATAATAGTCTTGCCCGTAGGCATATGTAAACTAAATGATCCTAAAGATATGGCTGTAACCCTTGCTCCATTGCCCATACGTAGAATCACCTCATCTTTTTCAAGAGTCCTACTTCCCTTTAGTCCTTGCAACGAATTGCAAATATGAGAACCACAGGCGGTATCTAATACCCAAGTAGAAATTTGACCTAGTGACATATTAACTTCGATCATGAACATGCCTGAATCAGAAGCGATAGTCTTACTACCCTTCTTCTTCTTCAATTTTGCAAGGTAAACCTTGCAGTTCCTCTTCCAGTGCCCCAACTTGTTACAGTGAAAACAAACAGTTAAATTGGGACCAGTCAACTTGTGAGCATCTAGTATGCTCCGGAGTGATAGTGCAGAAGACATGACGAATATAGTAAATCTGTAAATGATAAACACATAACAACACTTAGCAAATATTCAATTTCATTTCAAAACACTATATGAATCGGGTCTTTATTCAAAAGTGTCTCCCACTAGTTTATCTAATTTTTTCAACCCCCTAAGTGAAAATTAAGCATTCATAATGCTAGTGGGAATAGGGATCCTACATTCCATCACACAACCTCGGCTGTGGCATGAAACGTCATGTGATGTTCAATAGGCAGACAACTCTTGTCAATTACATCTTATGTTATTCCCTAATAAAACTTTAGCCTCTTGAATAATTGAGTCACGGCTGTGGCACGACAAACTCAATATTCTAAGTCAAGTCTAACCCAACATTTCGTACAATTGAATCAGTCTCTAACGGCCCACGGCTGTAGCACGTACCGACCTTTAGATTCTAATTCAATGTACACATCTCTATGTAATAGACAAGTATTTCTTATTTCGAAATCAAAGCCCTCGGCTGTAGCACGAAATGACAATGATTTAAAAATAAGAACCACTTTCTACCATGTTGGAAGGCTATAACCGACACAAGCCCGTTGTATCACCTCCATTGGATAGCCTTCTTGAGTCTTCAATTACATTACATGATTGAAAGTAAAACTAATCTAATGAACTTACAAGAATAACTCGAGTTACATTCGAGATTTATGATTACAAAGATTGACGACATACAAGTCGTATTTAAAACCAAAACCATTACACTAAGGTCGAAAGGCCATAACCATCCACCATGCTCATACAACACATAAAAGCATGTTAAAACACATAATCTGATCTTAACATATCATATTATCCATTATCTAATCATAAAAAGAAAATATGACAAAAATCAGAAATATCAGAATCAAATCAGAAAAACAAGAATCACTGTTTAAGGGAAGTAAACGACGTCAAACGCCTTACAGACTAGTCTTTGATAGCTTTAGCTATCAGTTTTGTTCAGACGTTCGTTTTCCTCTAGAATAGGGTATTTGTTTGCGTAAATCGGACACCAGACCCAGATTCAGCAAATCTGCAGCAGCCAATTCAGAATCCGTATCTAATATGATTCTCATAATTAGAGCAAATATAAATCATGTATATATCAGTATATATACAGATTACATAATCATCTTATAATTATACAACTCACATGAATATCATATATTCAAAACAATACATATATAAGCATATTATATCAACATCAAATCATGGCGAATCACGTACATGCTCATATATCGAAAACGGTTAAACACATAAACGAATTAAAAACTTTTTACAAGTAGCTCTGATGCCATTGAAGGGTTTTTAGCGCATAAATGCAGCGAAAACGTAAATTTAATCTTAAAAAAAACCGAAACCCTCCGCAGGATCCATGCGAAAAAATAATATTTAATTCGTAGTTCAGTGTGTTTACCTTAAGAAGTTTTACGTTAATGGAAAGATGAAGGTCTTTAATAGCGATCCAAGAAAGATGAACGGAGATCCTTAGCAGCTGCTCCTCAAGTGTGAAGCACTCCACCGGTATCCACCAAGAAAACGATGTAATGAAGGAGGAGGAGATGGAGAGAATTAGGGTTTTGTAAATCTTTTTGGTTGAAGCAAAAATAGGGTCTATAATAGTATATTTATAGGTAAAATTTTCAGCTGAAAATTTTCCCATAAAATATTATTATTATTAACCCTTTATTATTCTCACTAATAATTAAAACACCTTTTAATTATTAATCCTTTTTCTAAACTCTTTAGAAATAATTCTCTCACTTGATTTAATTTTCAAAAATTAAATTCTTAATTAATAATATTAAGAACCTTTTCTTAATTAATTTATAATCAATTAAATCTCATTTAATCAATTATTAAATTTGCCAATTAATTATTTATTTCATAAATAAATAATTATCAGCCATTATTAATTAATTCCTCCACCATTAAATCATTCTCTTTTATGGTGTGACCCTGTAGGTTCAATATTAAGCCGGTAGTAGAAATAAATAATAATAAAATTATTTTATCAGTATTTATATAAATTCTCTAATTCATTAAATATGATTAATTAATTAATCATATTTATTCAACATCGTGAGGGATACTTCTCAACATATCACGACTATCCGGATAATAGGAATTCACTGCTTAGAATACAAAGAACTTATTCAGTGAGTAGTTACCGTACAACTAATTCCTTCTATCCTGCAATGTCACGATTAAATACAAGGCATGGAACTTGTGTCAAGCCTATCTTATTTAATCACTTGCTATCCCATTCACTATGCTTAGTTCTATTTAATGTAAATTAGAAACTCCTTTCTAATTTCATTCACTCTGGCCAGAGATTCCTGAATTAACATAAGTGGATCAGCATTGAACATTCTCTTCCTACACTGGAAGGGGCAGATCCTTTATTGATCATACACTATCTTCGTGTACAAATTCCTATACCCAGTAGAGCCCTTATAATTGTCCCTTGAGACTAAGAACTAAACCAAAGCATAGTTCAGTGTACACAAGATGACTATGATGATCTCAAGTCTAAGGATACTTGTACAACTATCACTATGTGAACAACTGCTGACACGTGAGTGAACACCATCAGTTGTTCAGCTGTGTGAGTCATGTTCAGTGAACTTATTCTATAATAAGCACCTACATACTAGCTATAGTGTCACCATACAAATGTCTATGAGAACAGACATCCTTCATAATGAAGCAAGCATAGTATGTACCGATCTTTGTGGATTATTAATTATCAGTTAGTAATCCTACGACCAAGAACTATTTAAGTTTAGAGTTATCATCTTTTAGGTCTTATTATTATGATCTCATCACAATCCATAAAAAGCTTTACTCTAAACTGTGGTATATCTTATTTAAACATTTAAATAGATAGTGCCCGCAATAAAAACAAAACAAGCCTTTTATTAATATCAATGAAATCAAAACAGATTACATAGAAGTTATTCCTAAATCCTCATACATGATTGGACTTAGGACATATCTCTTGCAGTAAACCAACCGTTGAACAATAGAGGAGACTCAATCCTATCATGAAGGAGGTAGTGAAGAAAGAAATTTTTAATGGCCAGATGCAGGGATCATCTATCCTATTTCTGATAGTTCATGGGTGAGTCCAGTGCACTATGTGCCTAAGAAAGGAGGAATTACAGTTGTTACTAATGAAAATAACGAGCTCATTCCTATGCGGACAGTCACATGATGGAGAGTATGCATGGATTATCGGAAGCTAAATAAAGCCACCAGGAAGGATCACTTCCCTCTTCCATTCATTGATCAAATGTTTGACAGGTTGGGTGGCCATGAGTATTATTATCTTCTGGATGGGTATTCGGGCTATAATCGGATTTGCATTTCCCTAGAAGATCGAGAGAAAACCACTTTTACTTGTCTTTTTGGCACTTTCGCTTTCCATCGAGTTTCTTTCAGGCTTTTTTGGGCACCTGCTACTTTTCAGAGATGCATGATGGCCATATTCTTAGACATGATTGGTACTAATGTGAAGGTATTCATGGATGATTTTTCTATATTCGGGACTCCTTATGATGAGTGTTTGCATAATCTTGGCTTGGTGCTGAAAAGATGCATTGAGACCAATCTGGTGCTCAACTGGGAGAAATGTCATTTTATGGTGCAACAGGGTGTCTTTCTTGGGCAGAAGGTATCTAGCAAAGGTATTGTAGTGAATAAGGCCAAGGTGGGGGTAATTGAAAATCTTTCTCCACCAATCTCAGTTAAAGGAATCCGCAGTTTTCTTGGTCATGCGGGTTTTTATCAACGACTCATCAAAGACTTCTCCAAAATCTCTAAACCCTTGTGTAATCTGTTGGAGAAGTATGTTCCCTTCAAATTTGATGAAGAATGTTTGGCTTCTTTTGAGAGTTTGAAAAAGAGTTTGACTACAACACCTGTTATTATTGCACCTGATTAGAATGAGCCCTTCGAGATGATGTGTGATGCTAGTGATTTTGTAGTTGGAGCTGTTCTTGGACAGAGAAATAAGAACATTTTTCATGTGGTTTACTATGCTAGTAAAACCCTTAATGGCGCTCAGCTGAATTACACTACTACAGAGAAAAAGCTTTTGGCAATTGTCTACGGTTTCGAGAAATTTCAATCTTATTTGCTTGGGACAAAATTGACGGTTTACATTGATCATGCTGCTATTTGTCGGGTTATAAATCAACCCGCGTGGCCTAGGACTGCTGATGATTAGGTGCAGAAGACTAGGGAGGATTTGGAATTGGATTATATTTGGTAGAGTTGTGTGTTCCAGGCACAAAGTGGAAATATAAAGCAGGCACCACTAAGCCGCTTACTTTTCCTACTTCTTGTATGAACAGTTATGCTAGGGCTTGGAACCTGTTTGTGTGTGCTAATATCATTCCATCTTCACATTTACATGAGGTTACTATGGATCAGGCTATTCTGCTATGGGGGATTCTGAATGAAGAATATGTCGATCTCGGCTATGTGATTCATCAGAGTATGATGCGTTTTTTGCGAAGGGGAACCACGGGGGAGATTCCTCACGCCTCTATTATTACAAAGTTATGTACTTCGGTTGGTGTTAGGTGGCCTGAGCATGAGCAAGTATGGATGCCGAGTGCTCCCATTGATAGCTCGACGATTTCGGTGATGCAGGAGTGGTATGGCGATAAAGCCCATGAGAAGAGATTGAGTTATACATATGATCATCTACCGGATGGCCAGCTAGCTGACCAAACATATGCAGGGGTTTCTTCTCCGGTATAGCAGGCAACTGCTAGAGCCTCTCGTGTAGCCGTTAGATCTTCTCGTGCACAACAGACAGGGGGATAGGACTGGAGTTGGAGATGCTCAGTACAGGAGATTGACTAGGTGTATGGATTCCATGCATGACATTCACAACCGTTTTGCTTAGGATTGGACACAGGCTTTGAGTACTGCTTTTAGAGCCATTGGTATCGAGGTCGATTGGCCTGTATTTGGAGTGAGCATTGTTTACCCGCCATCTGATTCTCCACCCGAGGAGGGTGATCCCACCGACATCTAGGTATGCCTTGTATCCTTATTATTACCTTCAATAAGGACATTGAATATTTTAAGCTTGGGGGTGATAATGTAAGGATTAGTTATGTGTCGTGTTCATATAGATTCATATTGCATGTTTAGTTGTAGGTTTTTCATTATTTTTGCATGATTGTTCATATAGGTCATATTTGTTTGCATATTTGTTCATTTTATTATGTGAGTTCATGTAGTATCATTTGTATGCATATAACAGGATCCCGTAGGATGAGTTGTTTCTGATTGGTAGGTCGGTGTTGATTTGCGTGTAGTGATGTCGAATAGATGGATGATTAAGTCCTAATGAATTGAATTGCATGCCCAGAGAAAAGTTTTTTCACAAGTCTTATATGTTGCTTTTGAACTAGATCATGATCATACTTGTTTCTTTGTTGGAATTGCATCACTTGGTTATATTTAGAATTTTTGATATTCTCGTAATGACGTAAGTGTTAGGTCACACACACTGTAGAAGGGGGTTGAATACAGTGTATAATACAATCAAATCGAATTAATAACACAAGTATGAAATACAGAATAATCTTATTAATAAAACAGTATTACAATAGAACCGTTCTCTCTCAGTGATGAACAAATATCACGAGAGCTGCTAGGGTTACAATGAATAATATTCTCGATTACAATAGCACATCTAGTGTAAACCCTATGCTGTGTTTATATACCACACAGTTATAAGATAATATTCTAATTGATATCGAATATAAGTCTGCATCCTAAAATATATCAATTAGTTATCTTTTCCTCCAAGTCTTCTATTCTTCATAGAATTCTTCTCCATGCATATCCCTTCTTGTGTTAGTCTTGATCTTCCTTCCTTTCAATTAGCCGCCTTCCTTATCTGAAAGTCTTCTTAAGTCCTGATATTATCTCCTGATGAATATCTTCTGATATCTTAAGTTCTGATAACTTAAATTCCTGATATCTTAAGTTCTGACTTCAGTATAAGTACTGATTTCCAGTTAAGTCCTGATTTGTCCTGTTAGTCAAGATCTGAAAACTAAACACAAATCATTATTAGACATGACATCACAAATATATCTAACAATCTCCCCCAACTTGTAAATTAGCATAATATACAAGTTCAATAGATATTTGATGATGTCAAAAACATTAAGTACAAGTGCATATACGAATTTGACTCGATAACTACAACTCACAGTCCTTGTAGCTTTTACCATCCTTAAAGTCTGATATCAGCTTTAGCCTGTATATCCTTCAAAATTTAAAAGTTATAGTTCTTGACTTGGCTTCAGTTTGTGATCTCTTGAATGTCAGGAGTTGTTCTGAAATAGTTCTTCAAAAGAGTTCTCTCAGCATATTCAAGTTCATTTATCATCCTCCTTTTAGCATCTTTAAGTTCAACTGTATCTTCTCCTGTCTGAAAGATAGCAGCCCTGAGATCATTAATCTTTGCTTTTCTTATTTCCTGATCCAATCTGATCAGATAAGCTTTGTCAGACTCCATATCAAATTCAACACCCTTAATACCCAGAAAAGTAGTGATATTGGCGGTATTAGGCTTCATCTCAACTAATTCACCATTGTGAGCTCTGTACTTTGGATAGTATGGTCTGTTAGACTTTACATAGTAAAGTTTCTTCTGCCTTTGAATATCAGATTTTAAGTAACTGGCAGCACCATCTGTTGACCTATTCTTCACTTGAAGTAGAAATAAAACATGTTGCAGTTCTTCATAATACTTCAATCGAATTACATTCTTTCTTATCTGGAATACTCTCCCATCTGTCATAAAATAAAGCATTATGTCTTCTTTCAGCTTGGAATTGTAAACCATCTGTACAGACTCCAATTGATTTAGTCTTTCTGGAGTTGTCCCTACTCCTGGTTCAGAAAGAGATGTATGATCTAAAGTAGAATTGTTTACTCTCTTCTCATCAGCATTACCCAGTCCTGTTTTATCTCCAGCTTCCTTCCCTTGGAGCAATCTACCCTTAAAAACATTTGTTGAAGTCTTCATAGATTGAGCAGATTGTTGAGCTTTAGTAAACCCAGGTAGTAGAATTTTTAAAGGTTTGACATGTGCAATGTCAGAGGTTTCCTTTTCTTCTGATGTCAAGACAACTTGAGCTCTGTCAGAGGTTGCTTGAATATTGCTTTTCTTCTTCGAAATCAGAATTGCATCTTCATCAGATTTTGCTTCCAGATCCATAGTTGGCATATATATCTTTACAGGTTCATCAACTTTTGCCTTACCCTTGAATCTAGGATCAATTTCCACCTGTGATTTGGACTTGGCCTTAGATGCCTCAGTATCTGTCATCTCTTTGATCACAATGCCCTTAAGCTTAGGTGGTTTCTTTGCTGTGTCTTGAATTTTAGACTTTGACTTAGATCTGACATATTCAGCTTTCAGTCTAATCTCTTCTTCCTTCAGACTTTCAATATCCATGCCTGGATTGTCCTTTAGGAACAGCCTTTTAGAGATCTCTTCATCAAGTTTCGAGTTTGTTCATCAGTAAACTCATCCTTTTACAAGTATCAGAACTTGTTCTTCTCCCAGCATCAGAACTTGTTCTTTGACTTGTAGTTCTGGCTTTGCTTGATAAAGAACCCCTACCTTAACTTAGACCTCTACTCCTTTCAGAGTTTCCCTGGTCTTCATTATCATCATCCTTACCCTTCAGTGGTTGATCAGTTTTGCATTTGGACTTAATCACTTTCTCCCCCTTTTTGGCATCATCTAGTTGAAGCAGGGAGACAAGCAATTCCACAGAGTTTTGGATTTCATTGGGTTGGATTTGGTGAGCAGCTTGATTCTTTAAAATATCAGATATTTGAGCTTGCTGCTATTCTTGAGTCTTTTCTATATATCTAATGCGGTCAAAGGCTGGCTTAAAAAACCTTTTCTTGTCCAATTTGACATTCATGTCTTGCTGAATCAGTATTTCTTGAATTTTGTTCACCTTGGCTTGAGTTATTGAGTGTTGACCTTGAAGGTTCCTGGTACTCAATGCAGTAACTCTGAGTTGTGCTTTGAAGTCATCATTCATCAGCATCTCATCAACTTTAGCCAGGTGCTCAGAAAGAATATTTGCAGTAGGAACAAAATCAACTTTGTTCCACTCCTTGATCCATTCTCTTCCTCTGGAGGTTTCACTCCAAGGCACTGGTGCATCCTCTCTTATAAACTTTTTAATCAAATAAGCTTTATTAACTGTTTGTAGAGGTGCATGTCCTGAAGGACCAGCTGCATTAACATTTACATTTGTAGTAGCTACACCAGTATTTTCGGCATTTATTTCAATAGAACTTGCAGAATCTTCAGTATCAGCATCTTGTGATAGAATAACTGTATGTGAAGCAATAGAAGATTCATCTGCATTGACATCAGCATCTAGCAGTGGAGTTGTTGGTGGAGTTTGCTGAGGAATGGTTGGAGCTTCCAAGTACAGAACCTCAGGCACATTCAAGTTGTGAATATCTATTTCAGCACTTGTTCCTGGAGTATCAGCATATACTTGATCAATGATAGGAGACACAGGAGGTGTAGGCATGCATTCTTGAGTATTCTCTGGCCTTGAATAGGATATTTGTGAGCTTCAGTAAAGTCTGGTTCAGTAGTGGGAAGATATTCAATCACAATTGGGTCTTTTGAGATCAGAGATTCCTGACCTCCTTCCTCAGCTGCTGCTTCCATTCCTTCATCAGAAATTGAGAATTCTACAGCCCTCCTTGATCTTTGCTTTTTAAGTCTCTTAGCTAATGGAGAGAATCTGGGAGCTTTATCATCAGAGTTTAGCTTTCTAAGCCTTTTTAGGGGCCTAGAACTCCTAGTTTCTTGAGATTTCTGAGAAGAGACCTTCTCAGCTACTTCAACAACAGGTTCTGATGGTTCAACCTGTACCTCATCATCAGACATATCTCTTAAAATCATCTTCCTTCTTTTCTGCTGTGACTGAGGTACTGTCTTAGTCCTCTTTGCTCTAGAAGGAGAAGGCTTCACTTGATTATGTGTTGATTGTTGGTTGGCATATGAGTGTTTGTTGTGTGACAGTAGTAGGTGCTGATGGTTGTTGTGTGTTGGTGGGTTGGACATTAGGATATAGCAATGAATAGGTATTATAATCAGCATTTACCATAGCTTGCTTTACTGATAAAGGAATTCTAAGGGGTCTCAAAACTCCCTTCTTGCTGTCAGCAGTTAAGAGATTAGTAAAAGCCCTCTTAGCTAATCTAAACGGTTCTATGAGTTCACTTGCTAGTTATGGTTCACTTGATGTACAGTAATTGTAAATTAACTGACAGAACCTAGCAATGTAAACTACATTTCTGTCCTCTTTCATTCTATCTCCTATAAAATATAACACAGTCTTGGCATAATCGAAATGAGACTGGTTTAAGAGTGAATACCCAATTTGTTGTGTCAGAATAGGAATGACATCAAAATTTGAGCACTTGTTGGCAAACGTCTTCTTAATGCAATCAAAGAAGAAGCTCCATTCGTTTCGAATATATGGGCATTTGAGTTGATCCAACTTAGCCAAACTCTGTTCATACCCAAGATTAGCCATCATTTGCTGTAGTAATGGCTCCTCAACAGCAGAACTGTATTAACAGTTTTCAGGTAGGTGCAGAGCTTTTCGAACTGTTGCCGGAGTAACAACATACTCAACCTCATTTACTGTAAACACGATGCTTGGAGTCCCATCCTTACCACCATCATCATAAAGTCCTGTACGCCAAAACGTCAGAAATTGAGTTCCAGATGAATAGGATGGCTGCATCAAATCGAACCCAATTTCACTATGAGATAAGAAATCCTGTATAAAATGAAGTTCCGAAGGAGCTTCACTCTTAGTGAGAATGGCAGCATAGTTGTTGGGGATGAACTTTGCTCCATTAAAGATTATATCCTTGGGTGCCATTAAAAATGAGTGAGAATTTAGAGTGCCTGAAAGGTGTTTGATAAAATGCCTGTATAGAAAATCGTCAGAGAATTTGAGAAAATAAGAAAAAGAGAGAGAGTATAGAATACAAAAGTAGATAAAAGATTTAAAATATTTTCTCTCTTTTACTTATACACGCCACTTGACAGTAGTTATTGAGAAGTGGAACGGACTGTACACCTGTCAGCCATGCAGTAGTTAAGACAAACGTTAATGGGCACGGGAAATAAGTAATGATTACTATGGACATGCAGTTTTTCAAAAAAAAAAATTGTTTCCACTAAACAAATGATTATTACTGTCTTTATCTCACATAAACCAATATTCTGATAAAATATAACCGTTCAAGTATTGACCTAAAAATAAATCAAGGAAATAAATACTGCCACGTAAGAATCATAACTTGATTATTATCAGAATTTAAAAGTCATCAGAATATGGCTCCTTTACTCAAAAAGTGAATGTTTATTTCTTTAATTCTTCACACAAATACTGATATGGTTTCAACAGAACTTCCATCAGAACTTGTCCTCAGAATTTATGCAACTGACACTTAAACTGTTCATCTAAAACAACATTGATCACCATAGTAATTTTCATCATTCATATGGAGTGTAAGTGTGTGCATTAAGCTAAATATCAGACAAAGAGTAAAGTCTGATTCACTTTAGTACATCTTAGAAATAAGGCATAACTAAGAACTGTGCTCAAAATCTATCATTAGTCTGAAGTCTACTATAGAATGAGTTCATGCATGAATCCACCTCAACTGTTTTGTGCTCATTTTATGCATCTTTTGAAATTCCTTTTTATAGTGGCTTCTCACTGTAAGTGAGTCACGACTTCTTATCAGAATTTATGCTATTATTAGAGTATTTCTCCAGTAATCAGAGAATGTGAAAAGTCACCAAGAAAATTTTATTTTGCTTTTCTAATGCATATTACTTAATACCAGTAATGCACTTGGGTCTTCCCTTCCACATACATTTTTCTCTAGATCTCAAAGGAGTACCTGATAGTTATTTCTTTTCTTTACTTTTTCTTTTGATAAGTGAAGCTTATCAGCATTTAGTACATCAATGAGATTTACCAACATCATAACTTAACATATAAGAAGCATTATTCTAGTTTTTTACTTAGTAATAAGATACACAAAGTAAACCTAACCAAGCTCAATATCAGAATTTGCTTGTGTTAAAAGATTTCCACATAAACAATTACTTCAAACATGGGATCTTTAGTATATTAGAGACTACTAGGTCAGCATATAGCACAGTTATCCTCATTAGATTGAATAGTCACATAAACATTCTTATCACTATCAGAGTTTATAAATTCATATCAGACAACAATCAACACTTAGGTAAATTACAATTTAAGCACAGATTACATAAAGAGAGTAATATCTGTAAATACTGATCATAAAGTCTGATGTATCAGAACATAAACTAAACAGATTTAGAGGAAGAACCTGAAACCATCCCAAGTTCATTTACCAATCTTGTAAAAGTAGCTTCACACAGTGGTTTTGTGAAGATATCTGCTAGTTGTTGATCTGTTGGAACAAAATGCAATTCCACTGTACCTTCCATCACATGTTCCCTTATGAAGTGGTACCTAATGCTGATGTGCTTTGTCATTGAGTGCTGAACTGGATTACCTGTCATAGCAATAGCACTTTGATTATCACAGTAAATAGGGATTTTAGAAAATTCTAACCCATAATCCAGAAACTAATTCTTCATCCAAAGAATTTGTGCACAACAGCTTCCTGCAGCAATGTACTCTGCCTCTGCAGTTGATGTGCAAATTGACTTTTGTTTCGTGCTAAACCAAGAAACTAATCTGCCTCCAAAAAATTGGCAGCTTCCACTTGTGCTTTTCCTGTCAATTTTGCACCCTGCAAAATCTGTATCTGAGTAACCTATTAGCTTAAAGTCTAATTCCCTAGGATTCCACAATCCTAGATCAGCTGCACCCTTAAGGTACTTGAGAATTCTTTTCACAGCTGTTAAGTGAGGTTCTCTTGGATCTGCTTGAAATCTTGCACAAAGACATGTAGCATACATAATATCAGGTCTACTTGCAGTTAGATAGAGTAGAGAGCCAATCATACCTCTGTAATCAGTAATATCTACTGATGTACCAGTATCCTTATCCAATTTTATTATAGTGGCCATAGGAGTGGATGCACTTGAACAGTCTTGCATTCCAAATTTCTTCAACAGATTTCTGGTGTATTTAGATTAACAAATAGAAGTTCATTCTTCATTCTGCTTGACTAGAAGGCCCAGAAAATAGCTAAGTTCTCCCATCATACTCATTTGATATCTTGACTGCACTAGTTTGGCAAACTTTTTACAAAGTCTATCATTTGTATAACCAAAAATGATATCATCAACATATATCTGCACCAAAAGTAAGTCCTTTCCATGGTTGAGATAGAATAAAGTTTTGTCAATTGTCCCTCTGTTAAATCCACTTTCCAGAAGAAACTGAGCTAATGTCTCATACCATGCTCTTGGAGCTTGCTTAAGGCCATAAAGTGCTTTATCAAGTCTGTAGATATGATTAGGAAATTTTGAATCTACAAAACCTGGAGGTTGTTCAACATATACTTCTTCTTCCAATTCTCCATTAAGAAAAGCACTTTTTATATCCATTTGAAAGACTTTAAACTTTTTGTGAGCATCATAAGCCAAAAATATCCTTGTGGCTTCCAATCTAGAAACAGGTGCAAATGTTTCATCATAATCAATTCCCTCCTGTTGAGAATATCCTTTTGCAACCAACCTTGCTTTATTTCTTGTAATTATGCCATCACTGTAAGTTTTGTTTCTGAACACCCATTTTGTACCAACAACTGATCTGTTCTTTGGTCTTGGCACTAGGGTCCAGACTTTATTTCTTTCAAATTCATTTAACTCTTCCGGCATTGCTTGCACCCAATCAACATCTTGAAGAGCTTCTTCCACTTTCTTTGGTTCAGCCTGAGAAAGAAAAGAATGATAGAGACATTCATTTGATGTTGTTGTTCTAGTTCTAATACCTGCTTCCGGATCTCCAATAATCAAGTCGAGTGTATGTGCTTTAGTCCACTTCCTTGCAGATGGAAGGTTATCTCTAGAACTGGATGCTCCCCCATGATCCATGCTGTCTCCATCAACATTTTCTGATGCTCCCCCTGAAATTATGCTCTCTGAGTTGGATTCTTCAGAATTTGAGTTTCCATAATTATCAGAACTTGGCCCATCAGAACTTGATGAATCAGAACTTGAAGAGCCTGTTCTAGGTTCTGATGCTACTTGAGATGTGGTTGGATCTTCAATATGCTCCCCCTGCACAGGTGCATTTTCCTTTGGATTAGTCACCACACTTTCAATAACATCAGAGTTTAACCCATCAGAGTTTGCAGTATCAGGATTTAGACTATCAGAATTTACAGAATCAGAATTTAAAGTTTCATTCTCAAATCTCAGCTGATCATGATCATTGAAATCTTCAAGTCCAGAAATATTCTTATCATCAAAAGAGACATTGATAGATTACATGACAACCCTTGTTCTTAAATTGTAGACTCTGAAGGCTTTTGTGGAAAGTGGATATCCAACAAAAATTCCTTCATCAGCTTTTAGATCAAATTTGGATAGCTGTTCAGGATGAGTCTTAAGAACAAAACACTTGCATCCAAATACATGAAAGTACTTCAGATTTGGCTTCTTTTTCTTCACCATCTCATATGGTGTCTTTCCATGCTTGTTGATAAGTGTTGCATTCTGAGTAAAACAAGCAGTCTGCACAGCTTCAGCACAAAAGTAGGTTGGTAACTTTGCATCATCAAGCATAGTTCGTGCAGCTTCAATAAGAGTTCTATTCTTTCTTTCAACAATTCCATTTTGTTGTGGAGTTCCAGGAGCAGAGAATTCCTTCTTTATTCCGTGGTCTTTACAGAACTCTTCCATAATCAAATTCTTGAACTCAGTGCCATTATCACTTCTTATGATTTTCACAGAGTCTTTGACCAATTTATCCAGTTGTTTGACATGATCAATCAAGATAGATGTAGTTTCACTTTTTGTGTGCAAGAAATACACCCATGTGTATCTGGTAAACTCATCTACTATGACCATAGCATATTTCTTCTTTACAATAGACGTGACATTCACTGGACCAAATAGATCAACATGTAGTAGGTGATAAGGCTCAAGAATTAAAGATTCAGTCTTGCTCTTGAATGAAGGTTTTCTTTGTTTTGCCTTTTGACATGAATCACAAAGGCTATCAGGAGCAAATACTGATTTTGGCAGTCCTCTCACAAGATCTTTCTTGACTAGTTCATTTATATTATTAAAATTTAAATGAGAGAGTTTCTTGTGCCAATCCCAGCTTTCTTCAATTGATACTCTGCTTAACAGACAGATTGCAGAACCATCAGAACTTGTTGAAAGCTTGGCTTCATAAATGTTACCATGCATGTAGCCCTTCAGAACAACTTTGCCTGTAGATTTGCTTACAACTTCACAGTGTTCTTCAAAGAAATCCACATGATAACCTTTGTCACAGATTTGACTAACACTCAGCAGATTGTGTTTGAGTCCTGAGACTAGAGCTACTTTTTCAATGATGACATTCCCAAGATTGATATTGCCATATCATAGAGTTTTTTCCATGTTGGCATCTCCATAAGAAACTCCTGGGCCAGCTTTCTCCACAAAGTCTGATAGCAGGGCTTTATTTCCAGTCATATATCCTGAACATCCACTGTCCAGAACTAGAATGTTTTTCCTGTTGCCCTCAATCACAAAGACCACTAATGATTAGTTTTAAGGACCCAGACTTGCTTGGATCCTTTGGCCTTATTAAGTTTGTTAACATTTGTAGCATATTTAACTTTAGAGTTTATGTTAACATTTTTCTTATTAGAATTTATAGTATCAGACTTTGCATCAGAACTTACACTAGAGGAATAATGCTAACTTTCTTCAAAGAAGGTTTTATTTGATAATAATCATAGTACAAATTATGATATTCCTTACAAGTATAAATGGAATGCCATAAACTACCATAATGAAAACAAGGATTTTGTGGTTTAAATCTAACATTCTGACTCTTAACTCCTGATTTAGGAGGTAAAGAATTTATATCCTTATTCTTCCTGCAAAAAGAAGCAAGATGATTAGTGTTTCCACAGTTATTGCATTTCTTTCTAGGAGCATTAGGAACAGACTTATAATTATTGTTTCTATTCACACCTTCCTTTCCATTCCTATTTTTCCTAGGTGGCTTTACCTTGTTTACATTCTTAATCTCTTTCAGCTTATACTTAAGCTGCTTCTTTGTCATTAAGCCTATGTTAACTTCAGCTGGTTTATCCTGTTTTAATTTGTCAGAAGTTGACTCTGCCTTAACTTCTGTATTAATATCTTTCATCTTTTTAGAATCAGACTTTATAGTTTTAGCTATAAACTTAACAGGATTTACCTTTGGCTTAGTAGTCTGTTTAACAATAATTGGCTTAATTTGTTCAGTTCCTATTTCACTTTTATCATCTCCATAGCCTAAGCCCTCTTTCCAGTTTCCACTACTTAGCAAATTCTGAGTTGTTCTTCCAGAGTTAGTCCAAGTCCTGATAATCTCTCTTTCATTTTTTAACTCAGTTTTTAGAGATTGATTCGATTTTAACACTTCATCTCTAACATAAAAAGCATCATCTCTTTCTTTCTGAGTTTGATGGAACATAACTAACTCTTTTTCTAAATAGTCATTCATTTTCTTAAAAGCCATATTTTCAGAAGTTAACCTATCACATATTAAGGTCTGATCTCTATAACTAATGAATATGGTTTTAAGATAAGATCTCAACTCAGTAATATCATGAGTATGAAAAGCATAATTTGTTTGAGGTACCTTTAACTCAGCAACTTCAGAACTTCTATTAGAATTTGCCATCAAGGCATAGTTCACCTCATGTTCAGAATCTGAAGTGACTTTCCAGCTTTTCTTCTTTTTGACAAGTGCCTTGCATTTGTCACCTTTTCCTTTCTTGCAATCAGGAGATATGTGGCCTTTCTCACCATTTAATATTTGAGTAATCTCCTCTGTCAGACTTTCCTGCTTTGCCTTCAGATTTTTTGAATCCCTTCTTATCAGAACTTCCACTTTTCCTGGAAAACTTCTTTCCCTTTCTGAATTTCTTGTAAGATAATTTTGTGATGCCCTTCACCATAAGAGCATACAATCTCATCATCTCTTCATCAACATCCATCTCAGATAGACTTTCAGTTTCTGAATCCTCATCATCATCATCAGAACTTGATGAATCTGAACCAGACTTTGTGATGAGAGCCTTTCCTTATCCTTTCTTTGAGACAACCACTTTGGGGGATTCCTCATCAGCCTTAAGAGCAACTGTTCTTGACTTTCTCCCATGTCTCTTGCTTCTTTGATCCATCTCAAGTTCATGAGTTTTGAGCATACCATAAATTTCATCAAGAGTTGTTTCATCAAGATCATAGTTGTCTCTTATAGTAGTTGCCTTCAAATCCCAACTTTTAGGAAGAGCTAAAAGGAAATTAAGATTAGTATCTTCAAGATCATATTCCTTATCCACCAGTGACAGATCATTCAAGAGTTTGACAAATCTTTCATATAAACCAGTTAATGACTCATCAGGTTTTGAGTCAAAGTGCTCATACTCTTGAGTGAGTATACTCCTCCTGTTCTTCTTAATTGCATCAGTTCCCTGACATCTTGTCTCCAAGGCATCTCATATCTCCTTTGAAGTCTTACAGTTAATTACCCTATTTGACATGACATTATCAATGGCACAACGCATCAAATGCCTTACCTTTGCATTCTTGGTAATATATGAGATATCTTCAGCTGTATATTCACTTTTCTCCTTTGGTACAGTCATTGCTGGCTGATCTACAACTACAACTGAGAGCTTGGTTGGCTTATGTGGTCCTTCATTAATTCTGTCAAGGTATTCTGGATTTGTAGCTTCCAGAAACATAGTCATCCTCACTTTCCATATGGGATACTCAGAAGGTCTCAGTATGGGAACCCTAATAGTCTCATATCGACTATAGATTTGAGTCTTTAGAGTTTCTTCAGTTTTGGTGGGCTTGGTTGGAGTTTGTTCTTCTTCAAACATGATT
Source organism: Apium graveolens (assembly GCF_009905375.1). Taxonomy (NCBI): domain Eukaryota; kingdom Viridiplantae; phylum Streptophyta; class Magnoliopsida; order Apiales; family Apiaceae; genus Apium; species Apium graveolens. The sequence continues at coordinate 27,569 of NW_027418802.1, read as the reverse complement.
ATTTTGGATCTTTACTGTATATGTGTTAACAGATTGGCTCTGATACCACTTGTTAGGTCACACACACTGTAGAAGGGGGTTGAATACAGTATATACTACAATCAAATCGAATTAAGAACACAAGTATGAAGCACAGAATAATCTTATTAATAAAACAGTATTACAATGGAACCGTTCTCTCTCAGTGATGAACAAATATCACGAGAGCTGCTAGGGTTACAATGAATAATATTCTCAATTACAATAACACATCTAATGTAAACCCTATGCTGTGTTTATATACCACACAATTACAAGATAATCTTCTAATTGATATCGAATATAAGTCTGCATCCTAAAATATATCAATTAATTATCTTTTCCTCCAAGTCTTCTATTCTTCATAGAATTCTTCTCCATGGATATCCCTTCTTATGTTAGTCTTGATCTTCCTTCCTTTCAATCAGCCGCCTTCCTTATCTGAAAGTCTTCTTAAGTCCTGATATTATCTCCTGATGAATATCTTCTGATATCTTAAGTTCTGATAACCTAAGTTCTGATATCTTAAGTTTTGACTTCAGTATAAGTACTGATTTCCAGTTAAGTCCTGATTTATCCTGTTAGTCAAGATCTGAAAACTAAACACAAATCATTATTATACATGACATCACAAATATATCTAATAGTAAGAACACTGAATTTTAAAAATAGGGAAAAATATGGATATCATTTCTAGTTGTGAATATAATTAGGCGACAAATGGCTAGTAGCCAGCTCATATTTTTATGAGTAGTCTAGGGTTGAATGAGATGGAGCGAAACACACTCATTCAGATCATTGAAAAAAAGAAAAAAAAGAAAAAAAAAGAAAAAAAAAAGAAATTATGTTAGTATATGTAGAATTGACCAAGGGTGAGCTCTTTAGTACTCGAGCAATTAAGTTCTAGGGGACTTTGTGCCTAGTGACCTAAGGCTTGTATAGTCTGGGATCCGCTAACCTAACGCTTGCTACATGGGTATTATTGTATAAGTCTTTTGGGACCTCATTCATTACATGGTCAAATAAGCGTTTGTGTTTGATGCGTTTCAGTATTATAGCATGATCCTTGTATAACTCTAGTAAAATTGAGGTGTTGTGAGTCATTATGTGTTTAACATCTATTCTATTTATAAATTTGTGATTATTTTGGTGAAGGATATGATATTATTATTGATATAGTGTTGAGAGTATATCCGATAAGCATCTCACACACGAACGTTTCTGGTTTGTATGTTGGTTTATGGGATTTAGTTGAACTCTGTTTAAAGTCATTGCATTCTTAGAGACATTGCTTATTGATTTGGTTATGGTTATTCCGAGGGGATCGTTGCATTATCATTTAGTTGCATTTTCACGTAGTTGCATTCATGCAGTAGTTTTGTTATTAGTGTCGAGTCTGTTTATGCTTGAGAACAAACATCGATTTAAGTTTAGGGGTGTGATAAGTAGATTTTATATCTACTTGGAACGCTTCATATCGGCTTAAGTTGGTGTTTTGAACTCAAGTATTTGGTGTTTTTGATGTGTTTTGTGTTAAGTCATTGCAGGGCACTAGTCAGAGGTGGAAATGAGCTTTTAATTGATTATATGTTGATAAAAGATCATGGAAGAAGTAGTGGAAGTTTATACGAAGGACGAAGCATAAAAAGAACAAAGCTATAGAAATTTTACAGAGAGCTGGCACGCCTGTGTCCAAAGGAGCGCGCCCGCGCTCTATTTTTCAGACATAGAGCGCGCCCGCGCCCATATCAAGCGCGCCCATGCCAGTCAATTTCTGCAGAATCCTGATTTGATTATAATTTGGTTATTGTGAGAGTCCAGGTCACCCAGGGCTATATTTATATAAAGAAAAGAAGATGTTTTTAAGAAAAAAGAAGCCAGGGAGAACATAGAGAAGACCTAAAGCACACAAGACGGCTAAGGAGAAGAAGATTTAGTTTTAACTTTTGTATTCTTTGATTTAGGTGATACTTTTGGATGCTTGTTTTTGAATTGTTATAAACCCTAGTACTATTATATTATCTCTTAGTATTCTGAACTTATATATTATCATGTTTTCATTGGAACCCATGGTGACGATGTGTTCGATCATGAACTAATCGTTGTCATGGGGTTCTAGCGGAATTATTTATGGATTTCAATAGTTGATTGTTCTAAATCGTTAGTGTGTGGTGATTTATGATTTCCTAGTATGGTTGTACTTATTCTTCCTAGATGTGTAGCTAACATCTAAGTCGTTCAATAATCTTTATTGAAGCGAAAGTGGATATAGAGGTTTAGAACTTGCCATGCTAGTATAGGTTTATGTATGTTGTCATGCATGATTCGTAGTGTAATTTTAACCATCTTACGATGCCCTATGTAATCTCAATACATAACTTGCTCATTAAACCGTTATGTTTTCAAATCTTATAGACATATAGGGTCTAAGCATAATTGGTGTATGCTCAACTTCTATCTTATTTGTGGATGTTTAGTAGTAGGGTATATGTATATCGAAAGATAACGTATACTAATTTAGTGTTATCTGATTAGTTGTCATCACCATCACATGCTAAGATTAAAGGCATAAACTCTGAATGAAGTATTTAATGAAGTTAGAATCCCATCTTTTATCTCATATAAGTAAATCAGTTTTATTCTCTTAGTTAATGCATACTAGTATAATCATTTTAATTAGTTAATCAACTCAAAATTGGTACTTGTCTTAGAAGTGAATAATAACCATACATTGTTGTATACGTGCATATTCTTTTTAAACCAGTCTCTATGGGAACGAACTTAACTTAATCTTATACTATTTGTGCTCGCGTATGCTTACGTGGTTTTGTGCGAACAAACAACCACCTGGCTTTGAAGATCCAGAATTTCCAAACTTTGTGTACAAGCTACTCAAGGTTCTGTATGGATTAAAGCAAGCACCTAGAGCATGGTATGACACACTATCAGAATTTTTGCTCAAATATGGATTCACTAGAGGAACAATAGACAAGACTCTCTTCTACAAACAACATGGTGGTGATATGATCCTAGTTCAGATCTATGTGGATGATATCATTTTTGGCTCTACTAATGAAAAGCTATGTCAAAGATTCTCAAAACTCATGCAGAGTGAATATGAAATGAGTATGATGGGAGAACTAAGTTACTTTCTTGGACTTTAAGTTAGTCAAAGAAGTGATGGAATTTTCATCAACCAAACTAAGTATGTCAAAGATTTATTGAAGAAGTTTGGCATGGTTGATTGTTCACCTGCATCTACACCTATGTCTACAGCTACTAAGTTGGATGAAGATAAGAAAGGAAAAACTGCAGACATTTCAGGTTATAGAGGAATGATTGGATCTTTGTTGTATTTAACTGCTAGTAGACCAGACATTATGTTTGTAACATGTCTGTATGCAAGATTTCAAGCCAATCTAAAGGAATCACAGTTAATGGCTGTGAAGAGAATTTTCAGATACCTAAAGGGGACTCCAAACTTGGGATTATGGTATCCTAAGGGATCAGGTTTTGAAGCTGTTGGATACAAAGATGCAGATTTTGATGGATGCAGGGTTGACAGAAAGAGCACTAGTGAAAGCTGTCAGTTTCTTGGACAAAGACTTTTATCTTGGTATAACAAGAAACAACAATATGTGTCAACTTCCACAGCTGAGGCTGAATACATAGCTGCTGGAAGTTGATGTGCTCAAGTGCTTTGGATTAGAAATCAGCTAATGGATTATAGCCTAGTGTTACACAAAATTCCAATTATGTGTGACAATACTAGTGCTATATCTATTGTGGCTAATCCAGTTAATCATTCTAGAATAAAGCACATTGATGTAAGGTACCATTTTATTAGAGAACATGCTGTAAATGTACTATTGAGCTTATTTTTGTTCCAACAGAAAAATAGTTAGCTGATATTTTTACTAAACCTTTGGATGAAGTAACTTTCACTAGACTTGTAGGTGAAATTGGAGCTAAATTTTTCATCCTAAAGGCAAGAACTCTGCTAATGTTTTGCAGCAGGTTGATTTCTAATAAATCAAAATTAATTTGATTTAATTGGAAATTAACTGAAATATGAGTTATAAATATTTCAGAAATCTCTATATATTTATTTTTTAAAATTTAGCTTGGAATTTTTCAATTCTAAGAAAACTGTCTAAATGTTGATTTGCATTTTCAATATGTAAAATGAGCACAAGGTAGAATCAAAAAGATCAAAAGCATATAGAGAACTGAGTTCTCGATAAGTCTAATTGACTTCTGGACAAGTCATTTTGAGACTTCTTGAGTGAGTTCTCGATAAGTCATTTTTCTGACTTCTTGAAGGACTTCTCGACAAGCTTTATTATGATTTCTCGATAAGTCCTTGTAGAGATCTCGATAAGTGATAATTCACAGAGTTCTCTACAAGTACAAACTTTAGACTTATCAATAACTCATAACTAAGATAATTTAACTTAATGAATTATTTTGGTAAAATACTTTTGATAAAATGCATTCTGATTTTATTTTGATTTATTAAAATAAAAATTGGAAACAATTCAGTCCATTCAGGACAAACTGAGTATTTATTTGACATTTCGACAAGGCATTTTCTAGTCCTCAATAAGCGTCTGGAAAATGACATATCGATGTGTATCTATTCTCTAAATATGACTTCTCGATAAGCAAATCCCAAACGTCCATTTTTTGTTCTCGATAAGTCATTTACCTTTTACTATAAATACCCAGACATCTCGACATACACCTCTTTACGCCTTCGAGATCTCTAAGTGACCTAATTTTTCCAATTCTCAACCGCTCTCTCATTTCAAACTCTTTCTCTCTAATTTTTCTTACCCACTCAAATTTACTCCTCTAAAATGGCACTAAATAATGTTAGAGCTGTAATCCCCAAGGATGGAACCAACTATCTCGCTTTTACAGATGTTAATCAAGCTCTTGACAGTTTCAAGGGGTTTGTTAAATTTTTGTCTGAGTCTTATCTTGCAGGAGCTCTAACTGCTAATCCAATCCTCTACTTGGATGTTTTGCATGAATTTGGACAACAGCTGTAGTGAGGACAGTTGCGCATGACAACTTTGTATCTATTTTAGTGAACTGCTTTATTGGAGGCCAACAAGTGGAGTTTAATGAGCAAGTTATGAATCAAGCTTTAGGTATTCCAACTGAAAAATTGGTGGAGGTTCCAACACAGGATGAGCTAGCTGAATTCATGGACTTCATTAACTATAGTGAAAGAATCAACCTGGCTAGCCTGAACAAGTACCTAAGGAGGGAATGGTCTTTCCTATTTGACTCAATCATAAGAGCCTTCACTTGCAGAAAGACAGGTTATGACAACATATCAAGTGTGGTCCAGAAGCCAGTGTTCTCCATAGCTCACAACAGACACTTAAATGTGGGCTTATTGATTCTGGAAGAACTTAGCACCAGGCTCACAATGCCCCTAGCTACAAGAGGTAAGGAAATCTTCTTTCCTATATTTATAATGTCTTCTTTAAATCATAAAGTGCATGACATTCATATGCTTAATGGTATAAATAGTACTAAAATAGAAAATTGTAAGAAAGTGTCCAAAGTACTATTTGGTTCACTTATTACTAAAAATAAGGTACCTATATGTCTCAAAATCACTCCATTTATGATGGAGAGATTCAAGACTTACCCTTACCCTTTCCTGACATGAGGTCTACAATTACATCTAGTGCAGTAATGGCTCCTGTCCCTGTGGAAGTGCAAACATTGGACAACAAACAAGGACCTTCCCAAGCTGAGACCTTTTCTTCTGTACCACTAGAAGCTAGGAAACCAACCACTTCATCATCTCAAAAGGCTGAAGTGAGTAAAAAGAAGAGAAAGCAGGTACCCTTAAAAGTGGTGAGGATAATACATAACTTGAGTCTCACCTGGTCAGAAAACCAAAGAAGGCAAAACAAACTGAGTTGACCACTCAAGCCACCTCTGTACCCTCCCAACAGGATGTCGTTGTAAAACTGGGAATTAAACAGACTCTAGAGGAATCATCCCAACATGGTGTCTCTATTGAACAAAGCATCTACCCAAATGCACCATGTAAAGAGTCTGCACCAACACTCGAACAAATTCAAGTGAATGAAATGAGAAATAAGGATGGCACACACAAAAAGAGCATATCTCTTGAAGCTCCCTCATCTATTCAGGGGGAGCTTCTAACACTTAAATCTGAAATTCAAAATCTAATTTCTAAAATTTCTTCTTCATTTAATCAAACACTTGAATCTAATTCTAAAGTGTTGTCAACATCATGTGACATGGTTTAAGAAACCGTGCTCACCATCCAGGAACCAAATTTAGTTGGTAAGAGGCTACATATTGGGGTAGACCTTGATGACACCAACACAAATACAAGGGTTTCATCAGTTTTTACTGAAGACCATGTGGTAGTTACAAATGCACCTTCATGTGCAAATCAATCTTCATAAGTTGAAAGGTTTAAGGATAGTACTCTTGAGGGGGAGCTATTTAAATCCTCTCCAATTCAATTGGAGGTTCCTCTTGAAGGAACAACTCCCGTCAAAACTCTAGCTGAGATTGCACTCATAGTTGAAGCTAGGAGTTCAATTGTCAATGATACTGCTATGGGGGAGGAAAGTACATCACATTCAAATGACAGTACTTTGAAAGAAGTACAAGGGTTTGAGGCTAGAGTACATGATAGTAACCTAGTCAACTCCCCTCCAATTCCAATGGAGGTTCCCACCACAAGTGGAGAACAATAAACTATCATAACCACATTTCAACCTATGAGTCAAACTGTGACTTCTATAACAAGTGATTGTCTAGAACTCCAACCCTCCACCTCAAATCCTACCAATATCCCTTCAACATCCAACCCCACACAACAACCCTCTCACCTAATCCAACAATGGTTACAAAATGCTCAATCTCAACCAAACACAGTGGATGATCTTCTGGTTGATCAACTCTCAGGCCTTGCAAATATCACACAACATCTGCTCACTATAGATATGTCTAATCAAGTCTATCAGATAATTCTTCTTACTTATAATGAAGACGTTGAAAAGCAAAAGCAGAAGATAGTGAATGAAGCTGAGCATGATGGAAATATGGATGCTTGGCTTTCTAAGGACTTCACCTTGGAGATGGATGAGGTCTTGGAAAGGTTCAGAGAGGAATATGTCACTATTTTAGGGAGTAATACCAAGATCCTCACTCCACATGAAGTCTATGATGTAGTCAATGAAGTCTACAAGGCTCAAATCAAGGCTTTTCACCTCTTTCGTAAAGCACTATAAGTGACTTTGACTGGTCATTAAGACAAAATCAGAAAGTTGGTAAGGGAGAAGGTGCATGAAATTATCCCTTCACAAGTTGAGATCAAATCCAAATTCAAAACCTTTGCAAAACATATGGAATGATTTGATCTAACTGTTGTGGATACAAATATCAAAAATCTAAGGCAATACTTTATGGCTCTGCATGAGGTACTTCAACAGCACATTACAAATATAAATGACACCAGACTCAAGCTGAATCAACTTCATCAAAGCAGATATGAGCCATATGCTCTTTTGATGGAAGGAATCAAGGAAGCTGTGCAAGATACATTTGGTACTTCAATATCTTTAGGCTCTCAACAACCCATATCAACCTCAACCAACTTGCAAATCCAGGCTCTTTAATCTCAAGTCTCTACCTTACAGTCAGCCAAGGAGTCTCTAACAACTCAAGTATCACAACTCACAACCATAGTTCATAGTTAACAGGCTGATATACAGAGCTTGGTAGACTTCCACAAGCATCTACAAATGCAGAATTCTGTGTCTTTGGAAGCCATCATGGGTGCACTCAACATTCCACTGCCTGCACTTCCAGAAGCCGTGAGGCCTGAAATCCCTACACCTCTCATCTTTCCTGCTAACAAGACTAAGGGGGAGATAGAGGCTAGGTTATTAAGATCATCATCATCTGTTCAAGCTGCTGATAAAGAAAAATCTCAAGAAGTTGATGTTGGAATGGAGAGGCTTATAAAAGCAGCCGAGGGACCTAGTCTGAGCAAAGAATTTGAAGATTTGCTAAAGGCTCTCAGGGCTTCTCTCAACAACTTCATCACCTACAAGAGGGCTTTGAACAAGACCATAACCTCATAAGGGTGATCTTGGTAACCAAGGGTAATTTTCAGGAAAAAAGAGTTATGATAAATATCAATGACTCAGGTGTAGACAGATGCATGCAGGTGTCCCTTAATTTTCTTACATCAAGAAGGGCATCTGAACGGGACATCTTCATTGAAAAGGTCAATAGAGTAATCATTGAAGACACTCTCGTGCTTAAGGAATTATAACAAGCTCAATAAGCTACTTTTTTAGAATCATATCTCCAGCTAAGCAAGGGAGTGGCATACATATGTCCAAGCACCAAGGAACTCAAGAACTTTCTTGTTCCCAGACATTGTGTCATGGCACACAAAAAGCTTACAATGACTTTGGAAACTGGATTAAATACCAAAAAGAACAAGACTGATGAAGATATAAAGATGATAAGGATTTTGGGGAGATATATGAGAGATACTGAAACCAAGTTACCCAAAATACAATTCAATAAGGATGCTTTGGATGATGATGAGCAGAAGAAAGATGATCAAAAACCTCCTGGCTCAAAACCAAGTCAATCCTCTAAGGCAACTGGAAGCAAAGAAGATGACAAGAAAAGAGATGCTAAGAAAAAGGGAAATAATGAGAAGAAAGGTGATGAGAGAAGAAGAAAGAAGAGGGAGGATACCTCAGGAGCCAAGAAAAATGTTGGATTTTAATCGCAGCGGAGGAAAGGTAAAACACTTTTACACATGTAAAATCCAAATAAAAGCATATAAATCGTGGTAAAAACATATGGATCGATTACTAATCTTTAATATGCAATCTAAGAGCAACGATCAGAGATCCTTAGCAGCTGCTCCTCAAACGTGAAGCACTCCACCGGTATCCACCAAGAAAACGACGTTAAGGAGGAGGAGGAGGTGGAGAGAATTAGGTTTTATAAAATTTTGGGGTTCAAATAAAAATTGGGTTTATAATAGTATATTTATAGGCAAAATTTTCAGCTGAAATTTTCCCATAAATATTATTATTATTATTATCCCATTTATTATTCTCATTAATAATTAAAACACCTTTTAATTATTAATTCTTTTTCTAAACACTTTAGAAATAATTCTCTCTCTTGATTTAATTTCCAAAAATTAAATCCTTAATTAATAATATTAAGAACTTTTCTTAATTAATTTATAATCAATTAAATCTCATTTAATCAATTATTAAATTTTCCAATTAATTATTTATTTCATAAATAAATAATTATTAGCCATTATTAATTAATTCCTCCACCATTAAATCATTCTCTTTTTATGGTGTGACCCTGTAGGTTCAATATTAAGCGGGTAGTAGAAATAAATAATAATAAAACTATTTTATCATTATTTATATAAATTCTCTAATTTATTAAATATGATTAATTAATTAATTAATCATATTTATTCTACATCGTGAGGGATACTTCTCAGCATATCGCGACTATCCGGATAATACGAATTCACTGCTTAGAATACCAAGAACCTATTCAGTGAATAGTTACCGTACAATAAACTCCTTCTACCCTACAATGTCCCAATTAAATACAAGGCATGGATCTCGTGTCAAGCCTGTCTAATTTAATCATTTGCTTACCATTTACTATGCTTAGTTCTATGCAAATTAGAAACTTCTTTCTAATTTCATTCACTCTGGCCAGAGATTCCTGAACTAGCATAAGTGGATCAGCCTTGAACATTCGCTTCCTTCACTGGAAGGGGTAGATCCTTTATTGATCATACACTATCTTCGTGTACAAATTCATATACCCAGTAGAGCCCTAATAATTGTCCCTGGAGACTAAGAACTAAACCAAAGCATAGTTCAGTGTACACAAGATGACTATGATGACCTCAAGTCTAAGGATACTTGTACAACTATCACTATGTGAACAACTGCTGACACGTGAGTGAACTCCATCAGTTGTTCATCTGTGCGAGTCATGTTCAGTGAACTTATTCTATAATAAGCACCTACATACTAGCTATAGTGTCACCACACAAATGTCTATGAGAACAGACATCCTTCATAATGAAGCAAGCATAGTATGTACCGATCTTTATGGATTATTAATTACCAGTTAGTAATCATATGATCAGGAACTATTTAAGTTTAGAGTTATCATCTTTTAGGTCTCACTATTATGATCTCATCATAATCCATAAAAATCTTTACTCTAAACTATGGTATATCTAATTTAAACACTTAAATAGATAGAGCCCATAATAAAAACAAAACAAGTCTTTTATTAATATCAATGAAATTAAAACAGATTACACAGGAATTTATTCGTAAATCCTAATACATGATTGGACTTAGGACATATTCCTTTCAATCTCCCACTTGTACTAAAGTCAATCACTCTGGTATCTAATACCCATCTAGTCTTTATGACGATCAAAGTGACTTTCAGAAAGTAGCTTTGTGAGTGGGTCTGCTATGTTGTTATGTGTGTCAACTCTATTTCAATACAATACAAGAAATGTTACCGCACTCCCACTAACCCTTTTGTAGACGCATGGTTCATCTACGTTTTTGATAAAATCAAACTCTTTGATTGTCTCATCAAAACGAATGTTCCATCTTTCGAGAAGCTTGCTTTAAACCACATATGGTTCGCAGCAGCTTACACACTAGGTTTTCATTTCTCTTGGAAAGAAAACCATCTGGCCATTTGCCAGATTTCATAGTCGTAGTAACCAGCAATCGCAAGCAAAATCTGAACTGATTTTAACAGGGCTACAAGTAAAAGGTTTCATCAAAGTTAACCCATTTCCTTTGTTTGAATCCTTTTGCCACAAGCCTGGCCTTATAGGTCTCCACCTGGCCATCTGCTATAATCTATCTTTTGTATACCGTATACATAGATTCCATTCCGGATTTCATGGCACTTTGCCATTTCTCTGAGTCAACACTACTCATAGCCTCATTATAGGTCACAGGGTCGTCATCATCAATGATCGATAACTCAATGTCATTCTTAATGACAAGGCCATATTTCCTCTTAGGTTGGCGAGACACTCTCCCTGTTCTATGAATGGGCTGTTCCACAAAAGGTTGTTCAGTCAGAACAGGTGTTTCCACTTGATCCGTAGTAGTTTGTGCTTCTTGAACTTCATCAAGTTCAATTTTGCTCCCACTGTTTCCTTCAAGGATAAACTCCTTTTCCAAGAAGGTAGCATGTCTGGAGACAAACACCCGATGATCGGTGTAAAAGTAATACCCTAAAGTCTCTTTAGGATATCCCACAAAACTATATTTTACGGATCGATATTCCAGCTTATCTGGGTCAACTTTCTTGACATAAGCTGGACATCCCCAAATCTTAACGTGTTTAAGACTCAGTTTCCTTTCTTTCCATATCTCATACGGAGTTTGAGGAACAGATTTGGAAGGCACCTTATTCAGTAAATATGCTGAGGTTTCCAATGCATAACCCCATAGGAATACTGGAAGATTCGCATAGCTCATCATGGACCAAACTATGTCTAACAAAGTTCGATTTCTCCTTTCAGATACCAATCTGGAGGCGTCCACTGGGAAACTATACCATTTACTTTGAGATAATCCAGAAACTCTCCATTCAAGTATTCATCACCTCGATCTAATCGAAGAATTATAATACTATGTTTGGTTTGTTTCTCCACTTCATACTTATATTCTTTGAACTTTTCAAAGGCCTCAGACTTGTGTTTCATCAAACACATATCTGAATCTAGATCTATCATCTATGAAAGTAATGAAGTATGAAAATCACCCATGGCTTGCTTAGACATTGGTCCACATACATCTGTGTGTACCATTCCTAGCAAATTTGCAGCCCTCTCTCCATGTCTACTAAATGGAGACTGCAGTGCCACAATGAAGTGAGATTTTCATCATCCCTTTTCTTTTTATTAGTTTGTTCAATCTGAAGTAAATTATGTCACATTTATACAGACCATTATTTAAAGTACCACGTCCATAAAGAATATTATCTCTAAGAATAGAACATTCATTATTCTCAATAATAAATGAAAATCCAGCCAAGTCTAACATGGGAATAATATTCCTCACAATCGAGGGAACAAAATAACAATTATTTAAAACAATAGTCTTACCCGTAGGCATGTATAAATGAAATGATTCTACATCTTCAGCAGCAACTCTTGCTTCATTTCCCATCAGTAGAATCACCTCCTCTTCCTCAAGAGTCCTACTTCTCCTTGGTCCCTGCAACAAATTGCAGATTTGAGAACCACAGGCGGTATCTAATACCCAAGTAGAAATTTTAATTTAATGACATATTCACTTCTATCATAAACATACCTGAATCAGAAGCGGTAGTCTCACTACCCTTCTTCTTCTTCAATTCTGCAAGGTAAACCTTGCAGTTCCTCTTCTAGTGCCCCACCTTGTTACAGTGAAAGCAAACAACTTTGCTCTTTGGGGTCTTCAGCTTTTGGTGGAACCGGCGTTTTCTCACCTACTTTCTTCTTCTTGGAAGAGTTCCTCATCCTTTTCTTAGGATTGGAACCTTCACCAATTAGAAGAACAGAACTCTTTTTAGGGGGAAAATTCGATTCCGCAGTCTTCAACATGTTGTGGAGTTCAGGCAGGCTGACATCCAACTTATTCATGTGAAAGTTCACAACAAACTACGAGAACGAACTCGAAAGCGATTGCAAGACCAAGTCTTGGCTCAGCTCCCCATCCATGGCAAAACCAAGTTGTCCAAGACTTTCAATCAAATTGATCATCTTAAGTAAATGGTCATTCACAGATGATCCCTCAGACATCCTACAACCGAACAACTCCTTCGATATCTCATATCGAGCTGTCCTCCCTGCCACATCATACAACTCTTGTAGATGCATGAGGATAGTGTGAGCATCCATATGCTCATGTTGCTTCTGTAGCTCAATGTTCATGGAAGCTAGCATGATGCATTGAGCAACATTTGCATCATCTACCCACTTACGATACACAACATGTTCATCATTATGCACATCGCTAAAGGGTTCAGTAGGCTTAGGTGAGTCAATCATGTATTCCAGCTTCGCAATCCTAAGAACAATTCTCAAGTTTCGAAGCTAGTCAGCATAATTAGGACCAGTCAATTTGTGAGCATCTAGTATGCTCCTGAGTGATAGTGTAGAAGACATAATATAGTAAATCTGTAAATGATAAATACATAACAACACTCAGCAAATATTCGATTTCATTTTAAAACACTATATGAATCGGGTCTTTATTCATAAGTGGCTCCCACTAGTTTACCTAATTTATTCAACCCCTACATGAAAAATTAAGCATTCATAATGCTAGTGGGAATAGGGATCCTATATTCCATTACACAACCCCGGCTGTAGCACGAACCGCCATGTAATGTTCAATAGGCAGACAACTCTTGTCAATTATATCTTATGTTATTCCCTAATCAAACTTTAGCCTCTTGAATAATTGAGTCTCGGCTGTGGCACGACAAACTCAATATTCTAAGTCAAGTCTAACCCAACATTCCGTACAATTGAATCAGTCCCCAAAGGCCCACGGCTGTAGCACGTACCAACCTTTAGATTCTAATTCAATGTACACATCTCTATGTAATAGACAAGTATTTCTTATTTCGAAATCAAAGCCCTCGGCTGTAGCACGAAACGACAATGATTCAAAAATAAGAACTACTTTTCTATCATGTTGGAAGGCTATGACCGACACAAGCCCGTTGTGTCATTGGCCAATTACTACTTGATATTATTTATTTTTAGAGGGATTATATTATGTTACAATCATAATCATATTATAAAGAGGTTCTTCCTTTTAAATTAAATATTTCAAATCAATAATCAGATGATTCCCAGATCGGGTGGAGCATTGTCAAGAGGCGTCACTTAATAACCCTTTCTTACGGATAAAAATCTGTTGTTGACAGAATCATCTTTCTCTCATATTGAAAATTCATATTTAATTACGTGTTTCATAAACACAAGAATCTCATGATTGTATTCATAATATTATTATTAAGGTTATGAAACAATTTCACTATACTAGGTTGTCTAACAAACGCCTTATGTCCATTCAAGTTCACCTAAATCTATCATCGCATGATAAACTAAGCATATATCACATATATAAACATGAATAAACATCAAGGTAGGCATGTTACATCATCTAGCATATAGGTCTAAGCATTATACATCACTATGTATCACATGAAGCATTTAAAAGCAATTAAAACAGTCAAACATAGCTTTAAAACACTTTCGGAAATATAAGCAGTTCAAAACTTTTATATAAACTAAAATTTGATCACTTCATTAGATCCGTCTCGGAAAAACGAATCCAACGATATATTGCACGCCCAAAACGGAGTTACGAAACTCCCAGAAATCAAATTTAAAAATAACAGACGGGCTGTAACGCATTACAGAAACGCGTTACAAGCCCTGTAACGCATTCTGGTAATGCGTTACAACCGTTTTAAGCCATTAAAAGGTGTAACGCATTCCGTGAATGCGTCACAGGGTGTAACGCATTCCCGGAATGCACGACACCCTTTCTTCTGCGATTCTCCGCCTGTCAGAACAGCCGCCGTACTTTTCTTGCACTGATTTCCGTGCCGCCGTCCCTGACACAGCAGCACATCACATGTGCTTTCTTTTCAACAGCAGAACATCACAACACAGACAATACAAACATATATATATATACTATATATATATATATTTATACTTATTAAATTACGAATTTAATTGTAAGCAAATGATTAAATTATGAAAAAAATATCCAGACAATCTACAACACTTGTAGAACCCAGATCAACATTCAAAATTATTCTGAGAAACGATTTCTCATCAGACAAAATTAATCCATAATATAACTTGTAAAAATCATAATTAATTCATACAAGCATATAAAATTCTGAAATTTTTACCACGGATCTATATGCATACAACCTATGCTCTGATACCATTGTTGGATTTTAATTGCAGCGGAGGCATGGTAAAACACTTTTACACACATAAAATCCAAATAAAAGCATATAAATCGTGGTAAAAATGTAGGGATCGTTTACTAACCTTTAATATGCGATCCAAGAGCAACGATCGGAGATCCTTAGCAGCTGCTCCTCAAACGTGAAGCACTCCACCGGTATCCACCAAGAAAACGACGTTAAGGAGGAGGAGGAGGTGGAGAGAATTAGGTTTTATAAAATTTTGAGGTTCAAATAAAAATAGGGTTTATAATAGTATATTTATAGGCAAAATTTTCAGCTGAAATTTTCCCATAAATATTATTATTATTATCCCATTTATTATTCTCATTAATAATTAAAACACCTTTTAATTATTAATTCTTTTTCTAAACACTTTAGAAATAATTCTCTCTCTTGATTTAATTTCCAAAAATTAAATCCTTAATTAATAATATTAAGAACTTTTCTTAATTAATTTATAATCAATTAATTCTCATTTAATCAATTATTAAATTTGCCAATTATTTATTTATTTATTTCATAAATAAATAATTATTAGCCATTATTAATTAACTCCTCCACCATTAAATCATTCTCTTTTTATGGTGTGACCCTGTAGATTCAATATTAAGCCGGTAGTAGAAATAAATAATAATAAAACTATTTTATCATTATTTATATAAATTCTCTAATTTATTAAATATGATTAATTAATTAATTATATTTATTCTACATCGTGAGGGATACTTCTCAGCATATCGCGACTATCCGAATAATACGAATTCACTGCTTAGAATACCAAGAACCTATTCAGTGAATAGTTACCGTACAATAAACTCCTTCTACCCTAAAATGTCCCGATTAAATACAAGGCATGGATCTCGTGTCAAGCCTATCTAATTTAATCATTTGCTTACCATTTACTATGCTTAGTTTTATGCAAATTAGAAACTCCTTTCTAATTTCATTCACTCTGGCCAGAGATTCCTGAACTAGCATAAGTGGATCAGCCTTGAACATTCGCTTCCTTCACTGGAAGGGGTAGATCCTTTATTGATCATACACTATCTTCGTGTACAAATTCCTATACCCAGTAGAGCCCTAATAATTGTCCCTGGAGACTAAGAACTAAACCAAAGCATAGTTCAGTGTACACAAGATGACTATGATGACCTCAAGTCTAAGGATACTTGTACAACTATCACTATGTGAACAACTGCTGACACGTGAGTGAACTCCATCAGTTGTTCAGTTGTGCGAGTCATTCAGTAAACTTATTCTATAATAAGCACCTACATACTAGCTATAGTGTCCCACACAAATGTATGAGAACAGACATCCTTCATAATGAAGCAAGCATAGTATGTACCGATCTTTGCGGATTATTAATTACCAGTTAGTAATCCTATGATCAGGAACTATTTAAGTTTAGAGTTATCATCTTTTAGGTCTCACTATTATGATCTCATCATAATCCATAAAAAGCTTTACTCTAAACTATGGTATATCTTATTTAAACACTTAAATAGATAGAGCACGTAATAAAAACAAAACAAGTCTTTTATTAATATCAATGAAATTAAAACATATTACACAGAAATTTATTCCTAAATCCTAATACATGATTGGACTTAGGACATATTCCTTTCAAAAAATACCCTACAAATCCAAATCAAACAAACTCAAACCCCTAAACCAACAAACTCAAACACTTTACCCCCTCTAACCTCTAAGCCTAAGTTCTTGTACAAACACACTGTAAACACCATACTGAAAATACCAATCAATTTCAGCCAAACTTCTCTAAAGAAAATCTCAAACCTACCTTCTTTAAAGCCACCAATTAAAACTCATTACAAATTTGTTGGAAGAAAACCAAAAAAATGCAAGTTACTTAGAGGGCTATCTGGAACTATTTTTATCAAAATGATTTTCTACCTCTAAACTGGTACATCATATATGATGACTACTTTGAACAATTAGCCGAAGAAATGGTCAAAGTTTGGGTTGTATCATTGAGGGAAGTAAGAATCTATTATCAAGATGGATCCTACACTTTACTTGGCAGAAATTTATTGGATATATTTTCAACCATAGAGATTAAGAGGGTGATTAACTTACCGAAGGATAAGGATACTAGTACAATGGCATGGAGGTCTGCATTGGTTGTATGGTTTATAGTAAGGGAAGAAAGAAGAGCTAAAAAAGGCTAAAAGAGAGGAGAAGGAAAGAAAATATGCTGAAGATATAGAAATGTTTGAGCAAAGATCTGAGGAACTCAAGGCAAATGGGATGAGCAGAATATCTAAGGATGTATACTTTTTAAATATTAAGGTTGGCAGATTCTCATAGTTCAAAGTTGGCTACTTGAATGGTTATTCATTAGATGAGTGGCTCAAGCTTGTGGAAGCTCTAAGAGGGAATCAAATCATAGAGGAACTGCAAGTACTTGTAGAATTAAAGGACCTCATTAGACAAGAAACATGATATGAGAAATTTGTGTGATGAATGTACTTATCAAACTCATGTAATCACTTAATATATAAAAGTTGTAATTCTGTCAATTTTTTATGTAATGTTTTATTGTTCATTGTAACTTGGGGTTAGTCTTGTTACCAGACATGAATTTGTAATAAGCAATATTCTCACAAATTGGGGGAGATTATTGTGCAAGACATGCCTGTACTATAACAAGACTAAGTCAAATAGACAACCCTAAGAATTAGTTGTATGATAATCTAAAATTACATTTTGTATTGTATTACTTGAGTCAGTAAAAATGTCAAAGATTAGACTGGAGTATTTTTCTGTAAACAGTCTCAAGCCTAAGAATAAACTCTGGAAGAATATCAAAAAGATCATGCCTCAGAGAAATTGTGAAGAAGCTTGGAGTTGAATAAATCTATTTTAGGAAAAATATTCTAAGTCAAGATATCTATAATTCACAGATCAAGTCATATAGAGAAGTCATTCCAGAACTCCAGAATGACTTATCGATAAGTAAAGAAGTCTCAGAGATATCGACAAGTCATTTTTGCATTAGAGAACTCAAAGGTATCGACTGGTTAATATGAAGATATGAAGATTGGAGATATCGACAAGTCAATTTTCTCATTAGAGATCTTAGAGATATCGACAAGTCAAAATGCCTATAGAGATCTTAGAGATATCAACAAGTCATTTTTACAAGCAGAAATTTGGAGACCTCGACAAGCTAAGTTCACTTATAGAGAACTCATAGACCTCGACAATTCAAAGACACTCATAGAGAACTAAGAGATCTCGATAAGCCTTTATAATTATCGAGATATGATTTCTCTATAGAACAAACTGGAGATCTCGATATGAACCTCAAGTACATAATGCATATAAGTTAAATATTCAATATTATCAATCAACAAACAATCTAATCAGTTAGATTGAAAAGTCTACAAAAGCATCTTGAAGAGTGCAAGATCAAAGGCCAAGATTAAATGACAAAGGAAAGTCACAGATCCACAGGATTTGCAAAGATACACCAAGTCAAAAATGGAAAGCTTTAGAGATAACTTAAAGTAGGGTTTAGTATATTCTATTGGATGCTGTGTAAACCTGTGTTTACTAATCTATAAAGTAAACACTGGTCCTTTGCTTTTAAATTGTATCAAATAGATCTAGTTTTTCTTGTAACACTCTCAAGGAAGAAGTTGGGTTCTTTACTTATAAAGAACCCAGGATTTGTAGCAAGACACTAACTTAATTTTAATACAAAATAAAGTGAGTTTTGAAATATTGTGTCCACTGTTTTATTTCAGTTAACATAATATTACTGCATTTCAAATCTGCTTTGTTAACCAAGTAACAAACATTTAAAAGGCCTTAAAATATCAAAAACACATTCACCCCCCTCTGTCTTGTATTCATTACCTAACAATATCCTCCTCTGAAAAAAATACTGAAAACCGCAGCTGTGAGATTACACTTGTAATTGCAATAAATTATTTCTTCAAAATTAAACTTCAGGTGGCAAGTCAAAAAATAACCCACCTGAAATTGTAATGGGTTTTTCATTTTTACAGTTTTAGAGAGATATCCCCCTCTGAGTGAAATATTGAAAACTGCAGTTGTGAGATTACACTTGTAATTGCAACAAATTATTTCTTCAAAATTAAACTTCAGGTGGCAAGTCGAAAAATAACCCACCTGAAATTGTAATAGGTTTTTCATTTTCACAGAGTTTTAGAGAGATATCCTCCTCTGAGTGAAACACTGAAAACCGCAGCTGTGAGATTACACATATAATTGCAACAAATTATTTCTTCAAAATTAAACTTCCAGTGGCAAGTTGAAAAATAACCCACCTGAAATTATTATCATGCGTGTTCATATTTCCTTCCCATGCACAAATTAACTTAAAAGTTTTAATTTGTATTCAACCCCCTTCTACAAATTAACCTAAGTTTATTGTTACTGAATAACAATTGGTATCAGATCAAGCCTTCAACATGTAGAAGGTTTAAAGATCTTTAAGTTAGCAAATCAACTATGATTAATAAGGAGGTATAAGCCTAGGTTCCAGTCTTGAACAAAGAATTTCTCAATTTATCTCTTATGGATAAAGATAGAGAGTCAGAAGAATCCTCTTGCAGCAATCAAGTAATTACAGCTGATCTCTCTAAGTTAAGTAAGGGAGACTGTCAAAAAATTGTCAATGATATGTCTTCTGAACTATAAAACTTGCATGTCACTTTGAAGTCTCTTAAAATGGAAAATATCAGAATTAAAAATTCTAATTCTAAGTTATATGAGAGGAATAACTTTTTTGAGATGCATCTGCTTGAATATGAAAATGCTAAGATAAATTATCAAGCTGCTAAAGATGAGTTGCTGAGGATATTAAAGAAAGAAGAAATTCTAAAAAGGTAATTAAATCTTGAAAACAAAGTAATTACTGAATGGAAGGAATATAAGGATGTAGAAAGTAAATTCACATATCTTGAAAGTATGAAAACTTTCTGTGAAGATACTTGGAATAGGGAGAAAAATAAATTTGAACAAGATGTTTTTATACTGATAACTGTTCATCAGCAAATAATATTCATCGATTAAAGAAAGAAAAATCAAGAGATGATGATTATTTATTTAAAGAAAGTATCAGTACTTGCAAAATGGACATGTTAATTGAAGATGACGAAACAATAAGCAAGATCTCTTTAAGAAGAGATGACAACAAAACCTAGAAAATTAAGCAGAGCAACATAGGAAACTTATCCAACAGGAGATTGAAAGGTGAACTTAAATCTCACTTTGTGTTACCTGCTAATTCTCAATGATCAGGAGAAGCTCAGGATCTGACTGTGTTTGGATGTCATCAGTATTTGATGTGTCGTCAGGATTTGATGCATCATCAATATCTACAGAACATCAGCATCTGAAGGCAGTCTGTTGTGAAGATTGATTCTGTTCCTTATTTTGAGGGATAGATATCTGTTACATTTTGAGTGATAGGACTTTGTATATTCAGTTAAAGATATGTATCATTTTCTGTTAGTAATTGATAATGCATATCTTAGACTGATTTGTAGCAGCTGTGTATTACATAAACACAGTTTAGGTCATCACATAGCGATTAACTCGAGTATTGTACGACCTAGCAGCTCTCAAGAACATCAGTATTTCTTGAGAGAGTTTGTAACAGTTTTTATCAGAAATATAAAGAACTGTTATATTTTTATACTTGTTCGAAACATTTATACAATTGTATCCAACCCCCTTAAATAATTGTATTACTACTGGGCAACAATTGCTATTAGAGCAAACTGATAAATTTACAATCAGAAGCGATCTAAGCATGTCTCTGAACAAGTATGAAAGTATTAAAATCCCCATTCTGAAAAAGGCTGAATATCCTACATGGAAGGTGAAGATGCTCATGCACCTGGAGGCTACAGATCAAGACTATCTCGACATAATTAATGATGGATCCTACATGCCAACAAAGATGGTGCCTGCAACTCCTACTGTTGCTGAACACTATCATTTGAAGGAGAAGAGTGAGTGGATACCAGAAGAGAAAGTTGTTGTGCTGAAGGATGCAAAAGTAAGAAACTTTTTTCATAACAGTCTTGATTTTGTGATGTCAAACAGGGTTATAGCCTACAAGACTGCCAAGGAGATCTGGGATGCTCTTGAAACTCAATGTCAAGGAACCATGACCATCAAGAAGAGCAGAAGGGTTGTTCTAATTCAAGAATATGAACATTTTGAGGCCAAAACTAATGAAAGTCTCACTGACATCTATGATAGGTTTCTCACCCTACTCAAAAATCTATCCTCGGTGGGAAAGGTGTATGATCAGGAGGATTCAAACACTAAGTTCCCGAGAGCCTTGAATGAGGAATGGGAGACTCAGACTTCAATCATACAACACCAGTATGATTTAGAAATAATCACCCTGGATGAAGTCGATGGCATGCTGAGAAGTCATGATTTGAAAGTTCAGCAAAGGAAAGAGAGGAAAAGAAATAAGGGAAAATTAGTTTCTTTGAAAGTGAATGCTAAAGTTTCAAAAGAAAAGTCTGTTGAAGTTGCAAGGAAAAAGAACAATCTGCTAAAATCAGATACTGATGGTTCATCATCAAATCCTGATGATGATACTGATTCTGAAACTGATGAGAATGTGACAGATTCTAATGTCATGCAAATGGATGCATTACTAGTTAAAGGCTTCAAGAGGATGCAATTCAGGAAGTCTCAGGAGAATAGAAGCTTCAGGAAAAAGTTCACTGGAGGAGAAAGGAAGTCATCTAGAAGAAGAGAAGGGAAGGAATCTAAAGCTGGAAAAGTCGACAGGTCAAAAATCAAGTGCTACAACTGTGATGAACCTGGTCACTTTGCTACTGAGTGCAAGAAGACAAAGCATGGCAAAGGGAAGAACAAAGCCTTGGTTACATCAACCAAGGATTGTGTAACACCCCCAAATCCGGGGTCGGGGATCCGGGTTGTCACGAGTTCCATTTCCCTAAATAACACCCAATCTTAATAAACAACCAACTACTCCGTACTGTGACCCCACAATAAACACACACACCATAAGTTATAGTCTCAGAGATGAATATCCAAAAATAACACGAGTCATTTTATTCCACAATTATATGTCATTACACCTTAAAAGGGTTTCTGAATAAATTTACATTTCTTTGCCATTATCACAATTCATAAAGATACATAAGTCTGGTACATCAAAAGTTGAAAGCCTAGCCTATTGGTAGTTCCTACCTCAGCTACAGCGACATCAACGCCTATAGGAAACTGAGGAACATTTCCTATCCGCTCGCGAATTGGGAGCTTGGTCCTGTTCATCTTGTCTATCTGATGTTGTGTGATGAAAGAAGAAAGCAAGGGTGAGCAACAAGCCCACCGAAATAATATGTATAATAATTACCAATATATGAGCATTCTCATAGTACTCATGAAAGTCTTGGTCAAGAAGAAATGAACCAAGTTTGATATCTTAATGCGACAAAGTCACAAAATATTCAATATATATACTTATATACTTTTGAAAATCTTTGAAATCCTCTGCCATGTATAATATACATAGAGTTCCAGTTTATAACTGTATAAAAATATCGTTGCAAGGTGATCTTATATATCTAACCTTGTCTCAACGTTTTTCTGAAAATCTTTGTCATGCATAAGATAATCATTAACCAGATATAAGTTGAAAAGATGAAGTTACAAGATACCCCAATATACTTATATCTTTTCCAAATACTACTTGAAATACCACCGTTCAAGTTATAACCAGTTTTAAAAGTTCATCACATAGATGAGACTACAAGATAAGACGTGAATAGATTCAATCTTTGAAATGTTGTTTAAAAGAAATGAAGTTACGAGATACTTCATTTGAGGGAAACATCATCATAACTGTTTGACCCTGTCAATACTTCAACAATCACCCATCCATAGCCTTTCGATCGAATGCTCCGGGTAGTGTTGCAGAAATATCCAAACTGGATGATGAACTCATTACGGGAGTTTGCCGTGCCAGGAAGACCACTTACGATGATCAGTCGCAGTATTGCAACCCCACCATTTTCTACATGTAGAGGAGAACAGTCGGATTTACTTGTCAACCGAACCCTGGACTCCTAAGGAATGGACCGTCTTAGCGGAACTTTCAGGCCATTTGGGCCAATATAATAAGGCTGGGCCGGCGCCACTCGACCACTTACGCCACTCCTAGTTCATTTGAAATCCATGACTCTGAAACGTAAAGCTCGTCCCCCTTTCCACAAGTAGAAAATTATTGATACGGCTCCACCAAGAAGTCCTATCTAGTTGGAAAGGAAAGCTCACCGATATTTCCCAGGCGATGCCTGTTAATGGATTAAACTCATTCCAATAATTTTACTTCCCGAGTGTTGGGTAAGTAATCAAAAATCCTTTTTATCAAAACAGCAACCTTGTTGCGAATATTAAAATACATCACGGAGTAGGATCCCTCATATTTTTAAGCGAGTATTTAAATCCCCTTCGAAAGGAAGATCTTAAATTTAAAAACGAGTTTTGGGATCCGCTCTGACTTTTAAAATCATTTTGAAGACTCGAAACCATTTTTAAGAATGTTTGGAGTAATGTTGATTTAATAAAATAAATCAGTCCCGATATATATGAAAATATCTGAATATTATTATTTAAATAATATTCCCATAAGGATAATTTTTATAAAAATAATTGAAATAGAAGTTTTAAAACTCATACTTGAAATGAATAATAAATAACCAAAGATATGCTTATACGAATGTACGATCTTTATTTGAATCATTGAAAGTAAGGTTGATTATCGAAACATTATTCTTTAATAAAATAAAGAATATTATTTAATAAAAGAAGCGGAGTCATAAGCCCTCGAATGAATATTCAAAATAATATTCATTAAATAAAATAAACGGAGTCATAAGTCCTCGAATGAATATTCAAAATAATATTCATTAAATAAAATAAAGCGGAGTCATAAGTCCTCGAATGAATATTCAAAATAATATTCATTAAATAAAATAAAGTGGAGTCATAAGTCCTCGAATGAATATTCAAAATAATATTAATTAAATAAAATAAAGCGGAGTCATAAGTCCTCGAATGAATATTCAAAATAATATTCATTAAATAAATAAAGTTATCGAATAAACCTTATTCGATTAATAGTTTTGAAAACTATTTATATATATATAAAAATATACATATATTATACTCGGGAACACCGACTCCCGGTTTAGAAAAATGTTCACCTTCGGGTCCCCTATACTAAGGGTATACGCAATTACTGCTTATCTCTAGCATATGTATTATGCAACTTATAAGCAATTGAATCAACAATTAGATATCAAGATTACGAAACAGGCATGCATATATATCATATCAACATGCTCCAATATATCGCAAGATTTGCTAATAACAATAATGCACTTATCACAAGATTTGCTAATAACAATAATGCACTTATCAGAATATCAATAAAAGAACTGCTACATTGTGTGGCATGAAAAGTTTTCTTATTCAGCATAATCAGCAAAATCACTATTCATAAGGTTTATAAAACGTCCAAAATTTTTGGGGTTATTACAGATTGGATGGACTCCACTGATTCAGAAGATGAAGAAACATGCTATGCACTGATGTCTAGCTTTGATGGTCCTGCTTCCTCTGATTCGAAGGTATCAACTTCTTTCTTCTCTTTTGATACTGAAGATATATATGAACTGAAATCTATTCTTAAGTCTCTCCATAGAAGTTTTTAAAAAAAAGATTCTAGAGAACAATAGACTGTTAACTAAAAATGAAATTTTAAAATCTAGAAATGATCATGTTAGGTCACACAACACTGTAGAAGGGGGTTGAATACAGTATTTTTAAAATCAAATCGATTTAACACAAGTATGTAAAAAAGATCAAGTATATTGAATAAACTCTGTTACAATATAAACTGTTGTTCCCTCTCAGTGATGAACAAATATCACTAAGAGCTGCTAGTTTATAGTGTATAATCTTCTCGATAATGATAACACATATAGTGTAAAACCTAAGTCTGTGTTTATATACTACACAGTTACAAGATATATTCTAATTGATATGGAATACAATTCTGTCTCCTAAAATATATTGTTATTTCTAGAGAACTAACAATGAGATTTACAGAAGGGGGGTTGAATGTAAATCTCAAAACTTTTTCAAGTTTTGAGCAGTTTATAAAGACTGTGTGTTCAAGATGAACAAGTGTGTGAATTGCTTTAAGCTGATACAGACAGATATATATTCAAACACAAATGTAAAGAACACAATAAACCTTTAAAAACTTTTCTGGTGGATTTGTTGTTCCACCAGAGATGGTATTTCAGAAATTCTGTGATCTAAGAATTTGATCACAGCTGCATCCTAGTACAAACTAGATAATTTTTCTCTCAAGATTTTTCTAAACAGCTCTGGAAAAATTCTTATCTAATTACTAGCTACTACTTGGTTTATATATTACCAAGTTTACAAGTGAAGACAAGGATATATAAAATAATAAAGTAAGATCTCCACTTGTTTCTTCTCCAGTTCACTCCAGTACTTTGTTGACTTAATGTCTCTTTATACTAGAGTAGAACGACTGCTTTTTCTGATGTTCCTGAAATTAGGCTGCCACATTTCAGTTATCTCTGTTCACCCACGTGCCTCTGTTTGTAGGTACAACTACCACTTATCAACGGTTAATCAACAGAACATCCGTTGAAGCTTTCATCCGTTGATTCACTCATCCGTTGAAGGATGTTATCCGTTGAAGCTTTAGAGACATCCGTTGAAGCTTAGCTTCTCATCCGTTGAAGGTCTTTAAGTCATCCGTTGATACCACTTCATTTATACAAAATTACAAGGCATGAAATATTTACAATTGGCCTTCCTATCTGCATATCTTCTAGTAGTCAACATGACTCATAGTTTCTCTCAACTTCTAAGAATTACATCTTAAATACAGAGACTGAAATATGCTACAACACTAGACTTATTTCTAAGTAAAGCTACACCATCAACGGATAGCCAAAGTGGTCTTATCCGTTGAGGCTACAGACACTGAATTTCTACTTAAGTGTTTTGTTAAACATATCATCAAACTAATGCACATATATTCCTAACAATCTCCCCCTATTTATGTCTATAAGAATTGTAGGCATAAATTCAGGGTTAACTTGATGATAACAAAACACTTAACAGATATATGAATTGAAACTAAGTAGAAATTTGAAAATGCTGCAAAAATGTATGTACTAGGAGGAAATTGAAGATTTACAGTATTTCCAAGGATACTCCTTTAGCCTGAGCAAATCATCTTTTTCTTCTTTGTTCCCTGGTTTTCTTTCCTAGCCCTTTGTCATTTTCCTCAATTTGGAGTTGGAGTTGTCTGAAGAATTCAGCTTCATCTTCAACACTGATATCCAACTTAGATTGCATTTCCTTGAGAGTTTCATTGCTGGCAATCTTGAGTTGGTCTTCAAGTCTGAAAAATCTTCTGACTCCTTTATCATCTCTAAATTCCATCAACCAATGAGGTGATTTGTGAATTATAATTCCCCTTTCTTGAATGAGTAAAGTCCTGGGTAAAGCATTGGGCTCCCTCCAAGTTTTCCTTATATTGGCAATCTTGTTGAGAATTTCAGTCTTGGCAGTTCTGGTAAAGCCAGAATCCTTTTGTATAGCTGAAAAGACTCTAATCAAGGTAGAGTAGCCTTCATTCAGAATCCTGTGGAGAGGCCATGTTCTTTCCCCAGCTCCTTTGTATCTGAACACTAATCTCTCTGGTAGCTGTCTGTAAGCAGCTATTCCTCTTACATCCTCCAGCTCATCCAGATAGAGTTCAATGTCTGAAATTTCTTTTATGTCACAGATGTGAACATAATCATCTTTAGAAATGGATGGCTTAGGCTTAGGCTTTTGTTTTTGAGTGAATTTCTTAGAGGTTATGGGAGGTGTAGATTTGGGTTTTCTTTTCTGTTTCTTTGGTAGTGGAAGAGTGGTTAGAAAGGTAGGCAATTTGATGGTGTCCCAATCAATAGGTTCCTCTTTTGGAATGATTGGTTCACCATGGATGTTTATAGTGGGATTAGCAATAAGAGGTTCAGGTATGGAAGGTAGTGGTTTAGATATAGATTTGGTTACTTCAGTATTATCTTCACTCCTTCTATGTGCCTTGGCCTTTCTTCTGTTTCCCTTCTGCCATTCCTCTCTTTCTTCCATACTCTCACCAAATATACTCCCAAAAACCTCATCTAGGTTTGCAATCTTGTCTTCACCCCTAACTTCAATTCCTTTCTCTTCTTCAACTTGACTTGACTTTAGCTGTTGTTCAAGCTTTGCTTGTGCTCTTTTGTCAGCCTTTAGTTGCTTGACTTCTTCCTTCTTGGCTATTGAGAATTTGGGATGTCCTTGCATCACACATATGCTCT